>NW_005187524.1:518816-536455 GCF_000239375.1 Pundamilia nyererei
AGCATACTTTTAAATTTGAGATGACTTTGTACACAACCGATCAAAACGCACTAAAAGTGTTGTTTCTGTTTAGGGGCTGGGAACAAATAGAGGTGACCTGTAGTCCCTACTTGAAGGAGACCCCAAGCTCTCAGTGGAACATTGAGGACCATATTAATCCAAAATGTATGATCAATTCATTCATTCCTATTTTGTGTTTGCACTTCTTGATGTCAGACAGCAGCTAACATGTTGTGTATTGTGTGTTCTGGCAGTACCCAACATTAGTCTGTCTGTGCTGAAGCCCAATTTTCTGGAAATCTTACTGGAGTCCCATATTGTTATGTTTAGAGTAAGTAATAATAAGAGAATAAATCAGCTCATCTGCTTTAAAAGAAAGTGCATCTTCATTTCTTTTCATTTTATTTTATTGTCTTTTAGGGAAATAGTGGCTTAAAACCCAAAGACAATGAGATGAATTCCAAACCTTGGCACTGGCCAATCAACTACCAGGTACTTTAAATATAAATAACTAAAATTATTTTTTTAATATCTTTTAACTTCATGTCATTTCTTTCCGTGAAGGGCTTGAGGTTTTCAGGAGTAAATGCAACAGAGTACCGCGTTTACCTGCTGGGGAACCCTGTAAGTTTGTTTTTAAGTTTTCATGCTTACAATCTCATTTAACCAGCAGATCAGTGTCCTCATGGTGAAAATGGTTTTCAGGTGGTGTGGTGGATAAATCTGGCCAGTTTGGGGTTGTATCTCACCATGGTGGCGGTGGCTTCCATAGCCACCCAAAGAGGTTTTTCACTGGGCCAACAAAGAATAGGTATGGTAAATAATGGTGCCTTAACAGTATGTGTTTGCATAGTGACTTTAAATAAAGCGTTATTGTCCTGTGATTCAGAGCATTCTCTTGTGCTTGTGAGAGGAGGTGGACTGCTGATGCTCGGTTGGCTCCTGCATTATGCACCTTTTTTTACCATGGGTCGTATCCTCTACTTTCACCACTACTTCCCTGCAATGCTCTTCAGCAGCATGTTAACAGGTACCAAACTGTGCTGGACTTCTGTATTCCAACTATAACGTGTAGAGGGGAGTGCAGGGGTACAGAAGTGAAGTAGAAGCCACACATAAGAACCTTTTTTCAGCAGGTTTGGTGGGTGAAAGTGTCGCCAATACTTCACTTACAGCTTACTTCACTTAATGGCTTGCATTAGAGTCAACAGTGTTTAGGACACAGTTATCTCAGTTTTGCATACTTGACAGACAGTTTTTGCAATTTTGGTTAAATTATTGTGGTTTTTTTCCTCCAGGACTGACGTTAGACATCCTTTTCAGAAGTGCTGACCTTCTACTCCACCCACCTTATTCCTATTGGTTCCAGCGAGCTGGGCAGCTGCTGCTTCTGTTTAGTATTCTTTACAGGTGAGCTGAGTACTATGAAGAATCAGCTTGTTCTTAACACTGTCAGAAACCGCCTATCAGTACTGTGAGGTATCTGCTACATAATGTAGTTCCTTATGATAGTCCAACTATTGTTTTATACTTTGATTGATGCTCTTGATGGTCCTAATGGTTTAATTAGCCATGAAGTTCTTGTAGCAGACTGTTTGCTGTGGATGAAAAGATTATGGATTATTAAAGGATTGTTATTGTTTTGTTGAGAGTTAATGACAAGATTAATACCTACAGTCCATCATGATTGATAAATCATTTAAGTTAAAGGAAGCAGGTGCTCTTAATATGCTATATATTGTCATGTATATCATGTAGATGTAATACAGTTTTCAAGTTTGGATGGACTATCATACAGATATTCTAATAGGATTACAACCTTCTCATCTGGCTCTCAGAAAGAAGCTTCTCTGCTAATTCTTACTAAATATTAAAAGAATAATTACACTGAACTTCTTGCTGCTGTGACTTTAGATCTCATAGCCCATTTTAGCACAAGAATGGAAGTATTTCATCTACTTAGTGTAACTGACTGTGATCCATTCACTGTCTGTCAGTTTCTACCTGTTTCATCCGCTGTCCTATGGCATGACGGGTCCACTAGCACACGAGCCGGGCAGCGCCATGGCTGATCTGAAGTGGATGGACTCCTGGGAGTTCTAGTCTGCTTTGCAGGAAGATGACACTAATGATGTGACTTGCACCTGTTCTGAGTATAAGGGACTTAAAACTGACAGAGTAGTGTTTGCACAAAGAAGTGATTCTTAAAAGGTACTGACTGAAATTCTACGTGTCTTAGTATTTGTGTCACAGCATTTGCACCTGACGTTGTCTATCATGCATGAAGAATGCTTGTTAAGGCAGACCTAACTCAATGCAACGTGAAAGCCCGATTGTGGTGTAAGTGGGAATCTTAACTTTGTCTCTGAGAGGCCTTAACTAACATCACAACTTCTGTTCCTAGATTTAACGTGTACTGTAATTCAAAAGAATAAGCTAAAGTGCCTGAAAGGAAAAAGTTTCTAAAAAGTAAGTTTTAAAGGTTTAAATGCTACATCTCCCTGATTTTCGTTTTTAAATTTTGTACAGTTAGAAACTATTAGACTGTATTTTGATTAGGGATTTTCTGATTTTACTCATTACTTAGTATTTTGGTACTGTATTTAGCCATTAGTGCTGTGTGTTACACACTATTTTTATACTATGTAAGACTATTACTCTGTTTACATTTTAATGTGATCAATAAACAGTGATACTGCATTCTGTATCTATACATGTAAAGTTTTCTACATTTTTGAAGTTGAAGGAAACCTTTAAATAGTTTTTATGTTCTGTACAATAACATGAAGCATGTCTTTACTAGACATGGTATTTTCAGTGTTGATAATTAAAATATGATTGACTACTTGAGATATCCCCAAAAGCTCAGAAATGTTTAGAAATCTGATAAAAGTCATAGAGTTCAAAAGATCATTCCAGTAATATCCATGTAAAAACATAAAAAGTAACACTGCAACAACTTGATATTGGTCCCCTTGAAAATAATTACATATAATATAATACATTGCTTTGGTTGCAGGTGTATAAACATATTCCTGTGCTCCCCCAAAGTTATATTGTTAGTTTAAATGTAGGAACCGAAGTCACCCCGACCCAAATATAACCGTCAGTTACTTAATGTTCGTTGTATTTTTTTCTGACTTGAACTTAATGCTGGATATAACAATAAACCGGCGGGCCGCCTGGTGGCGTGTTTCTGAAGTACACCACATACACTTGTCAGAGCTGCTGCTGCCGCTGCCATTGGCTGTCGTTTATCACGTGATTATTGTGAAGATGGCGTCTCCAAATGGAGGTAAATTCTAATTCTTTACCCTGCGACGCTGTGTATAAAATGTAAAATTGAGATCTTTAAGCACATTAAACCGTTAAGAACTATAATCCTGTTTTATTTGAAGACCCACAGACGACAGAATACGCATGTTAGTGCCGTATTTTTGCTGTTTGGACATGTTTTTCCGTTGGCTAAAGCCCTCACTAGCCCCGGTGTTCGGTCCAGTAAATGGGGAAGAAGAGCGGGTAGCAAGCTTGAATTCGTTCGTGTAGTCTGACTCAGAGCTGAAGCTGTGCATCCTGCTAGCTAAAATATTAGCTGTTAGTTACTGCTGTACTACTAACAGGTTAAATCATCCCTCCTTAGACCAGTTTCATAACAAGTGTAGTGTTTTTGTTTTGGTTGTATTGCTTTCTTCTTCTTTTTTTTCCCAACGTTTTTTTTCTGTGTTGTACATCTCGTTATTCTTATTACTGGAAGCTGTGTACTTGAAATTGATCATCTTGTATGTTTAACAGTAAAGCACCGTGTGTTTTACAGATGACTGTAGACACTCACTGTTGTACCTCTCTCGTGATTTCATCCATACAAATTGAGAGTAATTTGACCCAAAATTTAACATTGCAATCCATCCAATCTAGTCTTTGTGTAATTTGACATACTTTGACATTTTCCTCAGATGCACATTGCATTCTGTAAATATGCCAGGTTTGGGGGTAATAGCTCTTTGGGTTCCTTGATGTGCGAAATGCTATTTTACATTTTCAGTCCGTGTTATATTTGCCATTTCTTTGTAGATTCAACTGAAGAAATTAGAGAAAATTATGTTTTGCAATTGGCTGCTAGTAACAAATACCTCTTGAGTTTAGTGCTTTTGTATGCTTGAATGAATTCATAAATCGGTGTTAAGTGGTTTGACAAACAATCCTCTGAAAATGGTCAGCTATTAATCATAAGGTGGAAAATAGGGGGGAAAGTAACAAATGGCCAAAGAAAAACTACTAGCCAACACTGGTCAAAGTCTGGCTCAGTGGAAGGAAAATGCAAAGAAATGATGGGTGGCTCAAGACTTTTGCATTGTACTGTACATGACATTAAACATGGAAGAAGATGCCCAAGGCTGTTAAAATAAGGTGTTATCACACAATTTGCCCAACAGATTGGCTCTGACCCAATTTTCTGCCTGTATTGTCACTACTGTGTGCAGGTCATGTTACTGCTGAGCAGATAATGGTGCACAGTCAATCAGTGTTTGTGAAAGTTTGTGAAATACATTGTTGGAAAGCTGGTAAACAGCCCAGCATTTTCCACTTTTTATATAATTGTGACATGCTGTAACTATACATAGACAACTTAATTCTATGTTAATTCTTAAGGCTATTACATCCCTGTAATTTCACTGAAACACCATTCTTGCTAAACATAGATCCTTATCTGTTATTTTTTAATGGAGCGCCTTGTGACTTATCAGTCCAAAATAAGGTTTAGTGACTGTGAGTACCATAGAATCTGATATAGATGGGACCATTGTTATTCTATAATCAAAATAGAATTGTTTTTAATTATATGATAAAGGTGATAATTAAACACAGCTATGTATTGATTTTAGGAGACCCATGTTTTTCTGAACAAGTGAACCCGAATCATGCTGACAAAATTCCCTCCTCATAACAGAGACACTTAAACCCTGCTGGCTACAGTTGAACAAGTATCTAAAAACCACTTATTCAGGATTATTCAGTGTTGCAGGGAGAATGGACCCTATCACAACTGTCACTGGGTGAAAGATACCCAGGGATTTTTTTTAATATATATATATAAAGATGTTTTTACTCTGTAAAAATCCATCCATCTATTTAGTGCCTAGCTCGTCAGATGCCTGAGATGGCTCCTTCTGATGCAGAGGAATATTAGCTCTAAGGAAACACTGAAGCATCATTTTGCCACTTGCATCCACAATGTCATTCTTGTATTCGTCGCCCACAGTTCGTCCCTCGTGGTTACAGTAGGAACATAAATCTACTGGCTCTAATTTGTTTTCTTTGTCTTGATAGGTGATGATTTTGAGTCGTCATTGCTGAGTTTTGAGAAGTTGGATAGAGCATCACCAGACTTGTGGCCAGAGCAGTGTAAGTTTATCTCCTGCTCCTATGTGACTGGTTACCGTAGCTTTTATTATGCATAAACTTTATTATTCTCTGATCTCTCATACAGTACCTGGAGTCGCAGAATTTGCTGCATCTTGTAAAACTGTGAGTTAGATTTAATATGGCTGAGTTTGAGTTACACATTAGAAACATAAATAGGCTTGTCACACTTCATGATGTGTGATCTGTAACTCTTTATCACAGCCCATCTGCAATTCACCTCCAAAATGGATGTCAGATCTGGAGAGTGAGGATATTGAAATGTTGAAAGGTTGGTCCAAATAGCTAAAATTATGGGGTTTTTTTCCAGACAGATTTTTCAATTTACTTGTTACAGTTGGTGTTAAACAGAAAGACTGGTGGACAGAGGCAGACTTAATATATAATCCTGTCAAAATGGTTAACATTTTGCTGAAGTTAGGTTAGCGCTTTTATTATGGGTCTTGTTATCCTTCTGTAGAGCTGGGTAGCCTGACCACAGCCAACCTGATGGAGAAGGTCAAAGGACTTCAGAATCTAGCATACCAACTGGGCTTAGAGGAGTGTAAGTACACAAACAGCACACACATGCCAGTGTACAGATAATCCAGCCTTTAAACCTTTAAAATCACTGAGAGTGCAAAAAGGATGTGGTCACATGTTACCACTAGATGGTGCTCATAGGCCTCTCTTGGGTTTTGCTTCTCTGTCTGGAAGAAGTAACTTCCCAGCATCTTTAAGAATCATAACACTGAAAAATCCTAATAGATTTAAGTTCACGTGGGCCTGTATGCTTTTGTCCAAAGACAGAAAAAAAAAAGAAAATGTAACTTCAACTCCCAAAGCTTGTGTCTAACAGCAAGCATGTTGACCTCAACGCCTTAAATACCGTATTTAGGGTAATATTGGTAAACTTGAATGGTAAGAAAGAAAAGTATGCCCAGAGGAGACAAATGCCTAAGCATTTGATGGATGCAAAATCTATTTTTAATCCATTCCCCCAGTGCCACCATTGTCATAATCCTTGTGGAGTGTGGATTAGAGAGATGTAGCTAAGTGCTCATATTTCCCGAAGAGAAAAATCGGTTTTAATTTTTCCAGTTTAGAAGCATGCAAGTGGTGAAAAACTGTGATATACCCCTGTCATGGCAATACAACCTTAGCATTTTTTTATGTTTACAAATATACATGGAAAGTTTGCTAACTCAATTAAATTACCACCTAAGGGCAAAATGGTCAGATTTTGGCTCAATTACACTAGAAGTGCAGTACTTTGTAAGAGTCAATAAAGACAATCTGAGCCAAATAATGCAAAAAATAATATGGATAGGCTTTGATAAAAATTTGAAAGCAGCACATGTTCAACTGTCTAACAATGTGAGATTTTTAGATGGTTGAGTGATTTTAATGGCAAAGATTTGCTACAATGCTCTCATCTACAAATGTCTGTCGGTACATAAATATTAACAGGGTGCCTGTGCTTTAGTTGCATAAGCCATAACTTTAAAATCTATTTAGTTGAAAAATGTCTGATCTCCCAGCCTTTGCCTAGCATGTAATCTGGCTGGTATAAAGATGTTAGCTGTCATAGGTGCAGGACTGCAGGCTTTGCAATCATGTCATGTACCCCGGGATGACGGGACGCAATGACGGTTATTATTGGTGTCAGAGCAGCCCTGTAATCGGTGCCTGTTTAATGCTCTCTGGTTTAATTTTCTCCTTTTCCGGGCTGTCAGGGGAGGCCTTGTAAATCTCAGCTACTTTTTCATCATGTTTGTGCACTCTTCAGTACCCGTAAACATACTCCGCAGAGGCATGGCAGAGCGAGGGCAGAGGACAGGATTTACTGCCCTCCCCCCTTCAACATGTGGACCATTAAAGTTGGAGCTGGTTAATGGCAGAGCACAATCAAGTAGTGAAAACCCGCCCACCATACTGCAGTGAGAAAGGAGATTTGAACCAGAAATTTCCCTTTTCCTAGAATGCGCTTAAGCAGAATTAGTGTAGGTTTTTGCTTTTTCTAATATTTGTACATATGTATGTAACATGGATATGAGGGGGATAAGGACACACCCTCCTCCCACAAGCAACCCAAAAAAAGGGCTGTGTGATGCTGGCCCAGTTAGTCCCAGAGGGTTTGGCGCGTGCCTATTCCTCAGGCCCCATCTGTTACTCCGCCCCATGATGAATACCCCTGTCGTGGGCCACTGAGCGTGGGCATCAAGCCTGTGGTCTCGAGGGAAAGCTGAGGACTCTGATAAGTGCTGTTATTGGAGGTAATTGAAAGCTGAGTGTTCCTTTGGGATGCACTGAAGGGCCTCAGCTACTGAGACGACTGGTAACACGGCTGCTGGAGCTGGTGGGATTTTGCACTCTCACACTTGTGGCCTCAACTGACTGCCGTTTAACATGTCTTCCCTAGAATGTGTCATTAGTTGTTGTTATTGAAGATTCATATTACACAGAACAACAGAAAATTTGTTGTTGTTGTGGTTGTTGAGTGTTTTCATGAACTTATAACAGTGACATCAGATGTTTCTCAGCAGTGGTTACTATAATATATTCAGAACATGCACCCTTTTAAAGTTTTAAAGTTAACCCTAACTATATTTTCCTCCCTCAAAATTTTGCCAGGCGCTAGAACTAATCAAAATAATTTTGTCATCTCCACATTGTTATAAAAATTGTAAGGAAAAATATCACTTAATTCAATTCCAAAAAAAGAAAAACGACGTGACTCGTTGCCTTCTGGGTGTGCAATCATATGTCGTGGCTTCTGTTGCACCCTGCGTTACCTCTCTCCTGCCATGATGCCACCCAGCACATACCCCGGCCAACTCTGTTGCATCTTCTTGTGTGAAGGTGAGACTGAAGGTCACCCTGCTTTGACAGCTCCTAATGGGGCTTCATCCACCACCACCTCCTCCACACCCTTAGGATCAATCTCCGGCCTATTAGAAGCATGCCGCTGCTGAATATGATTGCATTCACTGGGCCCCACTAGTGCTAATGTGCCTCCATCAATCCATCAGGGCGGGCTGACCGCAGGGCGGGTGGTTATGAAGTACCTCAGCTGACAACAGCTGAATGAGGAACAGAGGATACCTCCCCACCACCGCTACCACTCTTCCTCCTCCTCCTAACCTCTGCTAGTTCCCTGTGCTAGCCTTTTTACCTGTCCCCTGCTTTTCTTTGGTCTCATAGTTAGAATGAATGGCAGCGTTGTGGTGCATCTCATTCACAGTGGCACCTCATGTGTGCTGAAAGTAAAATAAGCATCTAGGATGGTTCAATTCTTACCTTCTTAATCATCTTAAGCACTTAGTACCTGTAGGCTTTCTGTTATTAGCTTTCTGAAATTGGCTCCCGCACAGGCATTGCTAAAATATGGATGGGTTTTATTTCATAACTAGCACTAATAATTATACACGTCATCATTCATCATCTTGAAAACTCTTAAGTAGTTCAACAGACATATTGCAAAAGGCTGACATGAGCATCTCCTTCCATGGTAAGCATGTTGCAGCTGTATCTGACAGAGCTTCGTCATATCTTATACAAGAATCAGTGTTGGGGCTGTGTGAGAGAGGCAGAGCTAACACACAAACACACATACTCACTGCTCCTCAGTCCTGCCTGCCTGCTGCTGCCTCCCTGAGCAGATCGGAAATGACACCTCATTTCCATAAAGGCATTAGGAATTCATTGGATTTTCTTTCCCAGCTAATCATAGTGCGGGTGTAAAACCTTTTAGGCTTTATAATGAATGATTTTTGACTGATTGCCTATTAATAAGGACACCTCTTGAACAGGCATAGGCTGGGGCAGGGGTTGGGAGGTGCAGATGTGTTTGTTTTGGTGTGTGGATGTGTGTGTGTGTGTGTCAGCCGGGCGAAAATGCATTGGAGGAGGAGGAGGGGTGGGCCTCTCTCGGTTGGGACATAAAGAGGAACCAGTGGCTCCCCTGGGAAATCACAGCTCGTGTCTGCATCTTAAATATCCCTGTGAAGTATCAATAAGTGGGTAATTGAATTTTGAACACAAACATGAGCGTCAGGTGTATGTGTAGCAAGGCGGGTGCGTTGGATGAATATGTGTGCCTCCAAGTCCTTCCATGCTTTGAGTGTTTGTGTGTGTCATTTCCTCTGTGTCTCCCTCATCCCTGGGGACAAGGGCAGTGAAAGTGGATGTTAAATCCATTAAATAAAGCTTACACCCCGCAATAGCTGAGCACCTCTCGGCGATGGTCATTGAGGGTCAGATAAGTCCTCTTAACGCTTAATGAAAGTGAATCGGGTCCGTCACACTTGGGGTCTGCGACTTCAGTTAACCCAGGTGGTCATCGGTCCTGGCTTCTAACAGGCATCTGGGAGCTCACTGGGAGCATGTCATTTGGGTGGTGGTGGGGGGGGGGGATTTGGGTTGGGCAAAGTGATGATTACTCTCATTTTATACACAGGGGATTGGTAGGAGGGGGGCTGTTACAATGGCACGCAGATCACTTGTAAATGAGAGGAAAGTGAGATGTTACACCACTGCGTTTCCTCTGCATTTTCCTTTCATCCACATGGGATTTGGCAAGTGAGGATGATTTACCAGTGTGGAGCAGAAAATTGCAGCAACATTTGGGTTGCAACAGTGCAGGCTCTGATACTTCAGAGGGCATATTTCCTGGCATACTTAGCCGCTTGCAGATATAGGTTAATCTCCATTGTTTCAGTGGACCAAATCAGAGCCAAAATCCACATCCAGAGGGTATGGGGCTGATAAGGTACAATTTCTTTTTTTTTTTTAAATTTGCAAATCAAGCCAAGGGGAATGTTTAATTTAGGTAAAATTGACATATACTGTATGTTGTGGCTGTGTTTGATAACCTACCATAACATATGATGATGGAATCTGTGGCCATTAGGGCTAAATGATAATTAGATGGTAACAAATCAACAGGACAAGGCGATGGCCTGCAGAATCCATAAGGTGCCATTTAGTATGGATGGTAGTCGTAACAAGATGCTGATTAACTTAGTGCAAAATTAGTGATTGACCTTTCTAATCAACTAAACAAATCTCTAAGTCTCCCTAATCAGTATTGATCTGATCTCTTCGGGTGTATGACAAAGCCTGTGTGAATGTGTTTGTGTGCGTTGGTCAGCAAGCTTTTGAGTGAGTCAGGTTTTCTGTAGTAATGCTCTTTTGTTTATTTTCCAAAAATGAACAGCTATTGGAGTCTCTTTTGATCAGTCATAGAAAATCTCGAAAAGACAGATCCAGCAAAATAAACATTGTAATTAAGATCAACCACTTATTGTTACATTTTATCTGAGATACATAATTTCGTCTGAGTGTGTTTACAGTATATGACAATCTATGTGTGATTTTTGGGTTGTGAGGGTACCACTTTGGTCCGTCTATACTTTGTAAACATGGATGCTGGGCTCAAATCCAAAATGAGTTACAGGGAAAAGAGAACATGGATACGAAGTAGAAAACACAGGCTGGATCCCAATTCAGGATCTGCAGCCTTAAAGTACGCAGCCTCAACGATCCACAAGGGCCGCGTACTCAAAGACCGCTAAGGCCGGAAGTGCGAGGCTTGTGAAATGGGACGCTCTAGCCTCCGTTGCGCTGCCCAGGTTGCCTAGCAACCATGATACTAACAGCTGGAAATGTGTCATACAGCTGTGTTTGACAGAAATGAAGGAGAAAATCTTTTGTTCATTTGTTTGTTCCTACATGAGCTTTGATCATTCTCTGTAAGATTAAGCTCAGCTATTGGACGGCGTGTATTTTAAAGTAAAGGCTTTAAAACCAAGTTAGCACAAACGTCACTAATGTCACATAACTTTGCCGACATGTGGCCAACAGGAATGTTTTAATGTTCTTCGTTATTAAACATTTGCACATAAATAAGTGACATAATATTCAGCACTTACTTAAACTTTACTCTTCAGGCGCCCCTCATCCGCTGTTTTTTTCCGGCAAAATTATCCACACCCAGCGCCGCGCTATGCATTCTGGGATACGTTGGGCCACGAAGTCTACACCGCCACATCCTTAAAATTCAGGGAAATGAAGGACGCATTTGAGGGCCGCATTTCGAGCAGCCCTTGAATTGGGACAGCCTTCGTCGCGTCGCTGTGACATAATCGGCCTTAAAATGCGGCCTTTAAGGCTGCAGAGCCTGAATTGGGACACAGCCATTGACGTGCAAATGCAGTCTGAATGGGAGAAGACAAAGGCGGTCTTCAAAATTTTATTTATGTCTAGTCTACTCAGTCCTGCAATAAAAAGTGTGATTATTGTGCACTAACTAGATAACCACTGCAGACAGCTGTTAACATATATCTTCCCTTGCAATAGTTTTTGTCTTGTCTTTCCCCTCAAACCCCAACCAGTCATGGCATCTGGCTGCTCTGTCCTGAACCTTGTTCTGATGGAGGTCTCTTCCTGTTAAAAGGGAGTTCTTCCTTCTCACTGTCACCAAGTGCTCGCTTATATCTGATTGTTGGAGTTTACTCTCTAATATTGTAATGTCATTACCAAACAATATAAAGTCGTTTCAGGTCACTCTTGTTGTATGTTGGCGCTAAAAAATAAAATTGAATTGAACTGTGTGACTGAGAGATTTTGTACTTTACTTGAATATATCATCACTCCACAAATAGGCATAATTTTTATTATCCCTGTTGCATGAACAGCAGAATGCTGCACCACATTTAAGGCCATAGACTCTACTACGTTGCTGTTTTTTCTGTACATTGTAGTTGTCATATCTCTGAGCATTTATAAAAATTCTGTACATGAGTATATTACAGAAACATGCTGGAGGCTGCAGCTGTAACAGTGCTGTAAATTTTCAGTGGAATTGCAGAGTAACATTGCTCATGCAAAAGAGCCAAATCCTTTAAAATAATAGCAATAGTAGTAGTAGCTCTCTTGTTTTATACTGCAGATGCAAAAAGCTTCAACTAAAGTCTTAAACATACTTTTAGAACTTGTTTTAATAGAGGATTTTTATGAAACTGCTTGGGCTACTGCATTGTTAAAACATATGAGGAGTGTTAAGCTGTTTGGAACCAAAAATAAGAGAAAAAACGACAGAGAAATAAAAAGAAAAAAAATACAGACAGTTTTTGTGGATATTCTCAGATGTTAACTTTTTTCAAACATACTGGCTTTTGTTATCTTTTAGGTTGAGGTACTTTCAGTTTCAGCTGGACAGAGCCTGTGGTCTGTCTGCAGACAGTAACAGTATATTTACAGTTTGTTCTCGCTTTGCATTTTTTAAAAACTTTATCACTAACACACAGAGCCCCGCACGCTGCCAGCACTTCTCGTTTTATGAAAATAAATCCCACATTACTATTTCATAACTTTAATTTAATGTCTTTAATGTTATGATATTAGATATTTGAGTTTCTATCTGAGAAAGGGGAGGCTGAAGTGAACCGTAATTAATGAGACATTCAGCAGGGCGCGTAATCTCAAGAGAGGCACTGCTATCTTTGATCTGTTTTACAGGTTGAGCTCGTCACGGGTTGGAGAAATTGATAATAAGAAGGAGAGAAGCATTTCATGTTAAAAATGCAAATATTAACTGCTGCCCTTTTACCGTTCCTTCTGATGCTGCTTCAAATAATAGTGACACCATCTTTCTGCCAGTTTAAGGGTCATCCCAGTGTAATTGCTTTCCCTTGCCTAATTTTGATGGCTTCACTTCAATCTAAAGAATCCTATGTGTGGCCAGAGGTCCGTTGATGACTCCGTTTAGGGTGATTTGAAGAGATGGAAAATTGGAAAATGAACCCATCCCATTCCAGTTAGCATCATCTTCAACCTAATGATGGACACCTCAAGGTGACATGGCCCCCACGCCCAGATGCACCATTATCATTCCACCCTGGGCAACTCATCTAAATTACTAACTGCCCTGGCTTTTTCATTAGCCACATTGGGCAGAGGAGGCGGGGCCCCTCTGCACCAGCACACGCAGACAGCAAACAGGCGTTATGAAGGTGGGCGACTTTGTGCTTAAAGCCCATTTAAAATAAGTGCTGTCTGCTGCTCTGTCATCATTTATTTGTCTGATGTACAACATTTGTAACAGTAAAGAAGGCGATCTAAGCTTTGTGCTTTTTAAAATCTGTAGTTGAAGCAGAGAGGCTGATCGTCTTCTTATCTCGAGTAGAGTAATTACTGTACCAAGAAGCTGCCTCTGGGGTTTATGATGATGCTGCAGGAAACTGTCTGTAGTCTCTATATTCACACTCGGGTTTGTCTTTGATAGAAAAGCCTCAGCAATGATTGGTCTCCCAGAGAAAGCCATTTTAATAAAGGATCTTCAGCAGGGACGATTATGTTTCAAGACTCGGTGCCAAGATGCTGGCAAAACCTTGTTCACTGAATCCCACTTGAATACATTTCTTTATCTGGTGCTATAGTGACAGTAAGCGACTGTGTTGGTGTGTTGGTAGGGTTGGTCTTTTATTAGTGTGTGGATGTGATAAAATTGCTGTTCATTATACACATTTCAAATTAAATAGCTTACACTCTGTTATAATGGAAAATCTAAACGGGATGAAGACTCATCTCCTGTAGATACAATATAGAAGGATCTATTATGCTCTTTTCCAGCTCTTTTTTTTAAATTTTCACATTTTATTCTATTTTCAGAGTTGAAAATAATCCTCCTTACTGGGCTCTTCTCTTCTTTCCTCAATTCTCCCCTTCTTTCTGATTGGCCGCCCCTTAATAACATAACATTTTAATAGCAAGTGAGGCTGCTGCACTCACTGTGTATTATGTTTCAATTTCTTCTCATCTGAAGCTTCAGCTTCCACAGAGTTAAATTATAAGAAAAGAGGGAAGAAAACCAACAGATTTAAAACAGTTATATCCAGAGTTTTAACTAAACTAGCAACTCATAGTTTTTTAGGACAGTGTGCATCTTGTCTGAATAATGTAATATTTCTTGGGGAGGATGACCTGTCACAGCCCCGTACATTTATAGGCTGGCAACTACTAAGTTCATTGCGCAACCCTAACAATGAAGCCTTCACTCACTCAATTATTCATCTTAATACTTGAATGAGTATTATGTTTCTGTTAGTGTCTGTCACTGTTCATAACCTGTAATCATTTTTGCTTCTTAAATCACATACACATTAATACTTGTATACATGCATAGGTCTAAGTACCTGTACCTCACTACAGTGAGCCAACAATTTTGTAATCACAAGACTCTTTGGTAGTTACGTCTCAATTTTATGTTGATTTTCATGTCCTGGATGAACAGATGTTTGTATAAATTGCCTCCCGATGTGACACTGGAGATATTAAATACATGCTGTGCATTACTAACAAGCTTTTCTGAAGTTGTTAGAGCTGTAACCAAGTGTTGCACAAGACTGATTTGTTTCTGATTTTAACAACTTACTAAGAAGACTGTTGAAAGGTCTCTGACACTGTGCTGTAGTTTATCTAAAATATGTGTTTTCTTGTTTTCCAGCCAGAGAAATGACCAGAGGAAAGTTCCTAAACATCTTGGAGAAGCCCAAGAAGTGATTTATCTTTTTGTTTGGATTTCACAGTGATTGCAGTCGTTGCATTCACCAGTACGCTATGAACATGTTCAGACATTCACAGTCAAGTTCAAGGACTGCATTCTGATTAAATAGAGCCAAATGCTCACTAACATTGCTGATGTCTTCTCATCAGACTCCTCTGTACAACTGCTGTTCTCTAAATAATCTTTTTCTTTTTCTTTTGAAAGTTGTTGCTTTTCTCTGGATTTCTCTCTGTAGATCTACCTTGATTAAATGTTCCCTAATTATTCATACTTTTGAACATGAAACTTTTTTTTCAGTTTGTGAAATTATTTAATAAACTATTAAAATGAAAAGATCTTTGCTTTTTTTTTTTTTAAGAATTTAAGTCTCCTGTGACTTGATTACGTTTGCAGCCAAAGGAGCCAACTGTAGTGATGCAAAAGTTTTTAGAGACTGTTCAACTTCTTTTAATTAGGGCAATAACTTCATGCCTCTGCCACTCCACAGAGTGCAGCACCTCTCTGCTGTGGACATGTAAGGAGCTCCGACGTGGGAGTACTTTCTCGGCTATCGGGGCATGTTTTCTTTTTAATGAGCATTGGAAGCAGGGTCCCCTACACAAAACATTGCGTAAAAATAATATTGCTCATTGTCATCGCCGTTAATAAGAGTTGACATAATTACTAGGACCATTTCTTTTCTAATTAGCACACTTCAACGTTGTCGGAGCTAGCGGCCGGGCAAAAAGAGAATCAGACAGGCATGCCGAATGGGAAACAAAAAGAAGTCCATCCGCCATAATTAGGTAAGACAATGCCTCGGACTGTTCTCGGCTGGAGATGTCGCAGGGGCTCTGGCCGCTCACTCCCAACAAGTTACACTTCTCCCCAGGCCGGTAATAAGCCCCCAGTCGTCTTTCCGATTCACACGGACAGAGGCCGCCATTGCCTCTCTGGCTTCACCCCTCGTGACCTACACGGACCCTGGCTCACCCCTCCGAAAATATGTATTCATGCAGCACTTTGGCTTTGTCCGTGTTTCTTACTGAAGTGTCCTGGGACGCGCAGTCTGGCGAGCCGCTGACGCAAAGCGTGGACAGAAAAGAAGCCCAGCACGTCTTTATTTATGGCCTCAAGAAGCTGAAGGCCTGTGCACGCTTCTTAAGCTGGAGTTTGTCATTCGGGTGCTGAGAAACATTAGAAATAAAACCAGGGATTAAACGGAATAATTTAGATCTGATCCCACCAAGTGTCACCAATGACTTGTGACGCGGTGGCTTTATGAAGTTAAAACATTTACTGATAATTTGTAGATATTTTAAAGCCACAAAAAATAAACTGAGTGTTTCCAGTTTTATCGTCTCTATTCTCTTTTCGGAAGGCCTTCGTTTATTAATGCATTCAATAACTTTAAAGCGCATTACACTTCCTAGTTTGCTAAAAGGTGAAGTCCCTCTAGATATAAATATTAAAAACGACTTTCATATTATCTGTGAAAGCCCCCACACAAAAACGTGTAATAATGTTATTTCAAAACAGGACAAGTTAATAGTTTGTGAGGGGATTGGTTGAAATCATGCAAATTCTATTCATATTAAAGTGCAGAAGCTTAGATTATGCATTCTTTTATTTATGCTCTACAGAGTGCATTTGACGATGTTGTGATTCTAATCGTAGGCTGTTGCAGAACTTATACACATTATAAAAAAGTGCATTATTTTAAAGTCAGTGTGTCTGCATTTCCCGCATTTATGCATTCAGTGCAACAACTGTGCCCATTTGAAGTGCCCCTGCCGTCTGTGGGACTGGCTGAATGTAGACACCTGTTGATGCTGACTGGCGAACATTGATCAGTCTGCTGAGCGCTGACGTGTTAAACGAGCTGACATCCTCAATATGGTGTACGCACTGTGGCTTCCTGTCACCCGTATAGCCTCAGTCCAGCCAAGCAGTCTCTTCGAGAAACGGGTCAGTCCCCGCAGAGCTGGTCATCCATATGGAGGGAGAGAAAAAAAGAGAAACACTCCATCCATCCGCAGTGCGTTGCCCTGACCTCACGTAGCCTCTGTGCCCCGACAAACGTCAATCCGATGTGCCCCGAGTCCTTAAATTAGCTGTCAATTAGTGCAAATTAATCAACTCCTCGCCTAATTAAGCAATGCCGACGGGCAGCTACCAAACATGCCATTGTGGAGGAGCCATGAGAAAGCTGCGGGGCTTGCAAACTCTTTCAGTATACCGGAGGAGGAGGAGAGGGGAGGAGGGCATCGCATAACATCACGCCCTGGAAGTGCTTTGGGAAAGCAGAGGCTTTTGGCTGAGCTTTAGTAGTCGTCCCCCCCCCCTCCCTGACTCGGCGCTACATGTGCGCTGTCATCAAGTTGCCTGCACCTTGTTTCAACACCGAGCATTCAAACTGATTGAGCACCCACACCTCTTGCATGAGACGTTTCTGTTTTGTTTTTTGAACAGTTTGACAACAGTCAGATTGGACACCTCAAAAGAAAGCCACAGGCAGTCCATGTGACTTATCCATTCACCAGTGTGTGTGTGTGTGTGTGTGTGTGTGTGTGTGTGTGTGTGTGTGTGTGTGTGTGCTTCCCGTAAATACGCTGCATTGGCCTTTTTATTTTTAACATTTTAAATCTCACAGCTGTTTTAGCAGAGCCTCACCTTCTGCAGGCCACTCCTC
>NW_005187524.1:536557-537500 GCF_000239375.1 Pundamilia nyererei
GGGGTAAATAAACAAACTGAAAAAAACAAACAGTTCCAACAGCCAACAAATCCAACAGCTGTTTTCTTTTTAATCTACATGCGTTAGATCCTGCAGGTCTTTGATGGGCAACCGAATCTACACGAATGACTGAACTAAATCTTCCCTTAATCTCGGGCCTTATTAGTCATCCTCTCTTCTGGTAAATCCGCACGGACCAGTTTTCAGAGGAGATGGAGTAATAAAAGTAAACACAAAGGAGGAACCATCCTACTACCGACAAAATCATGAGAAGAGAAGAAAAAAACGTATAGATTGCAACAGGAGTGATGATTGAGTGAGAGGGAGGGAACTAAGTTCCCTGTAGTTGCCATGTCCCTGTGACTCGCACTCTTCCTTGTTAATAAATGACTCGATCCCAGCGGGCCGATGTGCCATTAGCATATCCTAATAACATTGACTTCATCATTAATAGAATTTCCACCAAATAGGGCCTAATTAGTTTCAACTGGCCAACCACTGATTGCAATAAATATTTTTTTCTCCTTCTTAATAGTCAGATTTGAAAGTCTTGATCAGCTGAGGCTCTGAGCTCCACCAGACTCTTCTTTCCATAACGGAGACCCACGCTTACACCACCCACATGACTCATTCCCACAGGTTTTAATTAGAATGATATACCTGTGACGATGCTGATTTTACCACACAGATTGCTTTTTTGCATAATACTGGCACGTTTACCTCAGTAAAGAAAGTAAATGAAAAACATTTGCATCATCTCTGCACACAGCGGGCAAATCCCTGTCCTCTGTGCTTTCCAAATAAATGTATCATAAGTATTTTTTTTAAAGAAAACTGTTAAATTGTCCTTATAAGATTTTTTATTTTTAACATTTTGGTCCGCATCTTTAATAATAATAATAAAGATAAAGGTCATTAAAACCGTAACGCAAAGAAACATTTT
>NW_005187524.1:537967-633663 GCF_000239375.1 Pundamilia nyererei
AGGAAAGACATCACAGACTTATTCCATCAGATTGCCAAACATGCAGAATTTCAAAGCTGTGAAATAGACTGTTTGATATATTTGGACTTGTAAGGGACGGCAGACTGCAACTATTTTATGTTTTGTTTTTGTTTCGTTGTTCTCAGTAAGTCCGGTTCTAGTGCTGCAGTTTTGATGTTCTTTATCTGTTCCATCGCTCATTGTTCGTATTTCTTCCAACAGATTGCAAACGTAAAGATCGCTTGTTCCTCTTTACCACGGATCTCGTCTTCATTTATCCACGCAGTCCTCAGGAAAACACAGATATCCATTCGGGAGGGCGTATAATGCATCCATGATCCACAGGAATCCCGAATCCTTGCAGCTGATTGGCTGCTGGTTCTGCCTCTTGTTGGGATGGACCTGTTGGATAAAAGGACCATTTTCTAAAGGGCTCTTGTGTGTTACGCAGAGGATCATGCACTGGGGACCGTCCTGTTAGACGCCGTGATAAGAAACAGGCCTTTCAAGGAACATCGGAGACACTATGACGGGGAAACAGGGCTCCGTGTTGTCGGAAAGTTTAAATCTATCGGAGAAAACCTCTCTGGGTGTTAATGGAGGGAGTAACAGCCACCAGCCGAAGAGCGGCGCGACCAATCCACCGCCCAGGTGCACCGGCTTCGGCATCCAAGAGATACTGGGTCTGAATAAGGAGCCATCCGCAGCCCCGAGGAGCCCACTGGCCTCGCTGCCCGCCGGGGCGCACCTTATCGCCGCCAGGTCCATGCTGGGCCCCGCCGGCGTGGGTGTCGGGATGGGATTAATCGGCCCTGGTGGGATTCCATCGTTTTACAGCCAGCCAGCGTTTTTGGAGACTGTGCTGTCTGACGGGCAAGATGTTCACCTGCAGCCCCACAGCAGGTCCGTGGGCCCGCTGGACACCAGCCAGTCTGCCAGCTCAGGTGATCTGCAGTCACTTTCTAATGATTCATAGCCGTGAAATTATTACAGCAGTTATATTATTATCGCATTTCCACTCACTGTGTTACTGTGGATTAAGACAGATTCCAGATTTCTTCCATTTCCTCCTCATTATTATTATTATTATTATTATTATTATTATTATTATTATTATTATTATTATTATTATTAGTATTAGTATCGTGTTTGAACTGGAATGTTTTAGGCTGTGACAGGTTTATTTAAACCTGTGCTGTGTCGTTGCAAACATTTGCTCTGATCTTTTAATTTCATTTAACATTACGTCTTCTTCTCAGACTCTGAAGATTTGTCTTCTAATGAACGAAAACTCTCCAAGTCGTCAGTAAGTCAGAGCAAGAAAAGGAAGAAAAGACGCCACCGGTTAGTGCTGATTTCTGGATTTCAGGGGGAAAAAATGATGAAAATGTTAAATTTCATGTTAATACAACATCCCTTTGTTCAACTTAATAAAATAAAATAAAATGCACAGTGGCTGTTATTCTTACATTTTTAATTTGTAATTTTTGGTCTTACTCTTTCTTTGGCACTCACAACTGTGCACATAAGGATTTACTGCACGTGAGCTTTTATTTTCTCAAATTATTGCCATCTAGGCAAATTGGGAAAAAAAAGATCTGAAAAACAGGGTAATGTTATGATTCGTTTTTATTTAAGTTATTAAAACTGGCACTTAAAGCTGAACGCCTTTTTAGCTTTTCTCCAGTGCAAATTGTGTGTGTTAAAACATGCACATGTATTCATTAGTTTGTCAGAAAGAAAAAAATCGGGTTTTTGCGTGTGCGTGTGTTTTTTGTTTTCAAAGCACATTAATATATATTTCTCGCCTGTATTTAACCCGTTTCCACAGGACCATATTCACCTCGTATCAGTTGGAGGAGCTAGAAAAGGCATTTAATGAAGCGCACTACCCGGATGTTTATGCCCGAGAGATGCTGGCCATGAAAACAGAGCTACCTGAAGACAGGATACAGGTATAAAAACCCCTGATAATTATAATAAGAAATTATAAAAAAAATTATGAATATTTATTGAATTAGAAAAAAAGACCATGGAGCTTTTCCAATTTTTCTTTTTCTTTTTTTGCTGTTCAAAGAATTTTATTTTATTTTATTTTATTTTATTTTATTTTATTTTATTTTATTTTATTTTATTTTATTTTATATGAAGTATAAAGTTGTTCGGTTATTTCAATCTACTTTTGCCCAGTTGTGCCTGTAAAAATGCGACGTTTCATATTATTCATTTAAAATATAAAGGAATGCTTCATTTGAAGCATAGTTTTATTTCTACATATTTCTTTTCGTACAGCTGCTTTGCACATACGAACAACTGGCTAATCAAAGCAACAGCAGAGTGAAAGTATCTCATAGTGTTTCACATTCATTTCGTTGTATTCAAAGGATTCGATCTAATTTTACATTTTTAAACAGCGCATCTGGGCTTTGTGGGCCATTCTGAAAAAATAAGCAACAGTCTCTTTAAAACCGGGTTCGTTCTGAACTCATCTGCCGTAATGATTTGTGTGAATATTCTAATCGCTCACCTCATGAATATGCACCTGTTCGGGCGAATGCGCTTCGCTCATCCTTCACCTTTCCATCAGTGCTAATAACCCGCTGTAATATTTGAGTGGAGGCCGCCAGCTGCCCCTGATGCTGCTCTGATGTTAAAGGGACGATGGTCTAAGTGAGCCCCAGCAAATCGATCAGCGATGGGGCCCCCCTTCCTCCTCCCCTTCCTCCTCTTCCTCCTCCTCCCGTCTGAACAAAGACTGCTCTCCTCCAGCATCCTCGCCAGGACAGATAATCTCTCATCAGGCGCAGTTGGATGTGAAACAATTTGTTCTCAGAGAAGGAGCCGCTAACGACCTAATCAAGCTATCAAGGCGGAAGAAGATTGCAGTGTGACCTGGACCATCCATCTGCCGGGGTGCCTTTTAATCTCGTTCTCATTACCGGGCTGCAACAGTAGGGCCTGGAATAAATAATAAAAGGAAATAAATAAATAACCCTGCTCCCATCCTAAATAAAATTAACACCCAATTTTCTCATTGAGTGTAATTAGTTAAATCAGACGAGCTCGGGAGGCTGGCTGGCTGCTGCTGCTTGGAGAGAGACGCAGGGAGTTCAAATGAAATAACTACATTGAATTTATTAGCATGGGTCAATAGCGCTGATCCCACGAGTCCCGGTAGTTTAATTTCCCGTGATATTTGCCCGCCTGCCCACCATCGATTGGGCCTGAAATTAACTTATTTTTCAATCAGCCTCGGCGTGCCCCTGGGTCGCTCCTCCTCGCGGCTTACACACTGGCTTCTTTTTAAGGGGCACATAAGCAATTTCTCATTAAAAAAAGTATCTTGTATGAAATAAGGGTTATCCATCAGAATTACCAGAAGAAAAAAATCTAATAAAAAAGCTTGAAAACCATTGGATCGCTTTTGATTTAAAATCTGTCCTCGCTCGAGTCTTCTTTCTGCCCTCCCACCTTCCTCCTCTCTCAGAGCCAGAGGTGCCTAAGCTGAGTGCTTAACAATCCTGTGTTGTGCTATACAATCAATTTGGCCTCTCTCTTTCTCTCAGCGCACACACAGACACTCCGGGCTTTAAGCAGTTTGCTGGCTGTAGCCAAGTGAAGTGTCTTGTTGTGTCACACCATCTATAATGCCACCAGGTAGTTTGCGATAAGCAGTGACAGGAGGCAGAGATCTGTTACACCTGGAGCCTGCAGGCTATGGGAAATCAATGAACTCAAGCAAAACAGGACTTAAGTTGTTATCTTAAGTCACTTTGAATCGCACTGGATTCCTAAATGGATCATCTTTAAAATAGCTAAGACTAGGCTTAACATTTCTAAAAGGGTGCTTTTAGAAAAGCCTAAAATGACAGTAAGTGGATGGAATGGATTAATTAGTTACATTTTAGGAGGGTTTGATTATCCCTTCTGGAAACGTTTGAATTAGAATTTCTTTGTCATCGTTAAGCGTTTATTATTGGACTAACAGCACGTTTTGGCTGGATAAACACAACTCAAACCGATTTTTTCCTCAATATTTGCTCTCATCGGTGGCTTAGAAGATATGCAGACGATCCATCAAAAAAGCCCAAACCTGTTTAGGATACAAATTGTTGCATCTTGCACATAATGCAGCAGATTCAATAAGATTGCCATTGTGAAACAGTCTGCCACGGTGAAACTCCTCTGATTTCCTCTTCTTGTGGTTCCCAAATTACTGAAAACTCATTCCCAATATCCTCTGTAACAGTAATCAAAAGCCCCAACACTATTCAAGTCCATCTCGGCTGTTTCCAAAAACTATTCATTCAAAATTAAAAGGTTATTTGAATGAATCAAATTTAATCTCTTGCACGTATTTTGGCCTCTGCTGCAGTGACCTGAAATCTGATGAAGATGATGACTTAAGCGACATAGCTAAAAACTGGGGAACTTCTTCCTGTGTTACAGGTGTGGTTTCAGAACCGGAGGGCCAAGTGGAGGAAGAGGGAGAAATGCTGGGGTCGCAGCACAGTGATGGCTGAATATGGACTGTATGGAGCCATGGTGAGGCATTCAATCCCTCTGCCAGAGTCCATCCTCAAGTCTGCAAAGGATGGTATCATGGAGTCCTGCGCCCCCTGGCTGCTTGGTGAGGCTTTTGTTTTACTTTCACTGATTTTTCCGCTTTTGTTTTTCTAATTCATCCATTTTTGTAGATGTAAAGCACATCTTAGCTGCACAGTTCAGTCAGTTAGTGATGACTGAGTAATCATAATTTGAAATAATCAGAGGTTGCACTTCATTGAGTTAACAAGCTGAGATTAATGCCTTTATTCTGACTTTCCACAAGTACCCCGTGTCTTGTTCCCCTAAGCATGACCTTTTAAAACTAATATATTTCCTAAATTGAAATCAGCATGCAAAATATTTTTCATCCAGTACCCTGGTCATGCATTGCCACTGTCCATTTAAACATTATTTTCTAAACCGCAACTGTTTTTGCTTGCTATTTTCAGTCCAGGATGGCTTACCAATCAACAGACGCTATTCTAAATCTGAATACCCGCAACTCTTTGCAGGGATGCACAAAAAGTCCGTGGAGGCTGGAGCACCCCCGCCGTCAGGAAAGGACGATGCACCCCAGCAGCCGAGCTCTCAGAGGGCAGAAGACGCCGAGGCGGAGGAGAAGAGGTCAGAAGGCAAGTCCGTCATTTCTAAAGAGGAACTGAGAGAGAACAGCATTGCCGCGCTCAGGGCCAAGGCACAGGAGCACAGTGCCAAAGTGCTGGGAACAGTTTCTCATGACAGACAGTTGGAGGGCAAACCGGAGAGACAGGAAGCCGAGGAGAAGGCCAGCGATCCCCTGAGTTCACCAGAGGAGCAAAAAAGTCCATAGAGACTGTCGAATTCGCTGAGGACTCTTGTTTTCACGAGTGAACCCAGTGGTCTGGCTGCTTTAAGCATGGACCTACCTGGTATGACTCACTGTCCTGCAGATGGCCTGCATCTGGACTCCTTTAAGGAGAAAACTCATCTGGTTTGCTGCTGCACACAAGATGCAAATGCACTTTCCCCCCCTCCCTGATTCACTTCAAAACATACAGCTGTTGCTTGATCATCATATAGAAAGGTTGAAAAGAGCAAGAGTGAGAAATATCCCTGTATATAGATCCCGCAATTATATAGAGACAGCCAGATGAGCAGAATTTCATCCAGTGCAACATGAAGTACTTGCAACGAGCAGTCAGTGTGTCAAAGTCTGCATTTCATTTTAACCTTTGCTTGTACAGTTACTAAGTGCTGGCGTTTTAGATAAGAGGCGCCCCACCGACAGAACTCTTTCAAGAGAAAGAAAGTAAATGTTGTCCTATATCGTGCTGTAAATAATTGATATATTAATCGCTCCCACTAAAGACACAAATTTGAAATATGTTTTCATGTAGTCTTAAAAATGTTTGTGTTTTCATTTCAAAATATGTATCACTCAAAATACAAAGCATAAAATAGAAATCACTGTTTATTAAATGCGGGTTTTGGTGTCAGTTCTTTTGCTTTAAATGATTCGATTACCACCCTGTTGCTCTAACTATTGAATGGCATTGAAGACCCCCTCCTTGCTGGAGTAGCTACTTGCTGTCACTTGCTGCTCTGCTGGCTGGGCTCATTAGGAGACCGCCCCTGGCTACATGCTTGGGTTAGCCCCCCATAATCCGTCGCAGTTGAGAGCCTTCAATTTCAGATTAAACTAGGGGAACCAGAGCTTTTGGGACAGGAGAAGAGAGTGAAGCAGGATGACCTTAGCCCGATTTCAAATCACTTCAATAGATGCTGTTAGCATCCAACACTCAAGCTCTTTCATCCTCTTATCTGAATACTTAGCCAAAGTCTAACAGCTTCATTTGTTGGTAATCTTTATTTCTCCCCCGGCTGTTTATAAAACTTTCTATCAGGGCATTTGAATTCGGCTTTACAACACATCTACGTGGCCGCATTAGCTATAATCCATATCACATTTCACACACTTTCTAATGGGGCTTCTTAATGAGTTGAACAACTGAGTTCCATTCCAATTAAACAGAGAGCAATTTCAAAAGGCAAGGGACGACTGCGCTCAGTGTGGCCCCAGAGTGAATGGCTCTCAGTTCGAAATCATGATGTCAGTCGATAGGGAAAAGGTTGTTAATTACTTTGTTGACAGAGATAAGTATACATACAATCAACAATGATGGGTAAAAATGCTCTGGGATGTGCCAGGATAGCAGGAAATGTTGATGTTAAGAAGATTCTTCTCCACTGATGAGTTAATTTGTGAGCAGCAATGTTAAGGAAGGTTTAATTCTTGATTATAACCTTAGAAAGATATTTCAGATGTCATCATTTGTGATATTTGTTCCCGCTATATTTTCAGGGCAGAGCATAAAAATAACCAGCTGCAGAATAATCTTCAGACCTGATAGATCTAGCATTAAGGGACACTGCAGCAGATACATTTCATGCTCACAAGAACCATTACTGGTTTCAAGCTAATCTTATTTCGTATCCTTTGCTAACCTAGACATATGTTTCCAGTTTATGTATCACTAAATAATATCTTATTTTAGCTTTATACCCTTCTGCTGGTCTCAACAAACTGTTGGATGAGCTGCAATCAAATGTTGCACTGACATTCACGATCCTCAGAGGGTAAACCCTGCTGGTGGTCTCATGACTTCTTCTGTGGTGCCAATAAGAGGCAACTGCCAACCAATTAACAGTACTTAATTGGCGATTGATGGTTCCTGTCTTTCCTAAAGCGCCCTGAAGTTAAACTCTTGAACTCTTACAAGTTGCTATCTCTCTCTCTCCTTCTCAATCTTCCTCTTTCTTACTATTCTGAAGAATTTAAAGCTGAAAATAAACATCACATTAAACTGCATCCTCCTTACTGCACCATCCTTAAAGAAGAAATCGAGTGAGCGTAATGAATGGCAATATACATACACCTCTACTGCACATACCCTCAGCCCGTTTCAGTTATTGAGGCCAAGACATATACAGAGCTAGGATTATTCCTCTAAAGTGCAAAGCTATTTAATCCTCTGAGAGTGAAATAGAAGGTTATTATAGACCAGATTTGGTGAAGATCAAGCTGTTTACATTGGATATGAGGAGGTAATTCACAGTATCCCTTTTGATGGGCAGTCTGCTTGTTGAAGACCATGATAAGATCATCTCAATCCATGCAAAGTGATATCTGGGGGAGCTTTATGGAAAGATTTCTGACTAATGCAATATTAACATTCAATTTCTTTTTGATGGGGTTCTGAGCGATATGACTTTATGAGTGAGATTAAGTGCATACAGATCATTTTGGAAGCCTCTTGGCTCCAGTTTCATGCAGACTTGAAATCAAACGGACATATAGATAAACCGCAGTGTAATGAAATGTGGTGCTGTTCTGCCCCCTGCTGCATAACCCTATCAGTACAATCAAAAACCTGAGCATCTGGCTGAGCAGATGGCTTTTCATTACATCTTTATTTGAGAACATGATGACAGGTTCTCTGGTGGGTTTAGAAATGGCAAAGTATGTGGTTCAAATGTCAGCACACAAGCAGGAGTTAACAATAAAACCCCAAACCATAGAAATAAAGCCACTGCACAACTAAAGAAGTCAAAACTCTCACCTCAAGTGATTCTTCGTGTGATGAATAACATGCCTTTCTCTTGTGCATGAAGGTTTCGCCACAAGCTAGATTTAAAACAGACAATAATACTAATAGGAAATAATAAAGCTCCAGGTGAAAACTCAATATCTGCTCAGGAGATTTCATTATCAGCACATGGCTGAGTTGTCTGCAAACGTGCAACATTTCCATTTCTCTCTTTTTTGTTTTCCTTTTTAATCTGAACGATCAATCCACATCTCATAAAATAATCGTTATATGCCCATAACCATAGCAAAAGCATGTGTGCCATGATTTGTGCACGTATTCATGCACTGGTATTTTATTTTCCCACATACTATACACTAACATAACATTTATAAGTACAAACAGTGTGCATATACAGTCTGTTAACATAGATAGGTAGAGTATTTGCACTCTATCTATCAACACCATAAAATGTAAAATGCTCTGGGTTGATAAAGAAATCGATTATTCTGGCCACACGGTGGCAGTCTTGAGCTTCAATCTTGAGCATTTAAAATCAAAAGCCCTGAGTTCACGTATGTCCATGTAAATTTAATTAAAACACAGCTTCTCAATTACATATTTCACAAAATCCTGTCCATGTACAAAAATCCAAGAAAATCATTTCCATCTTATCATCGATTCATATCTGTCAGGATGAAGAGAAAAAGGGTCGTGAGCAGACAGGATCTGATATCTTGATCAATATTTGTCATCTCTTGTCAGTCTTCTGGTGCTCTCTGTGATGAGGCTGTCTGCTGTGGGTTAATGGAGATGGAATTGATACTGTGGCTAAATGATCTGTGCTGCCCGGGGACTGATTTCATCTCCAAGGTTCTTTTTTCTTTTTTTTTGGAAAGCCACACTGACCCAGCTGGCTGTCTCTTACAAGTCTCTGGATTAGAATTATTATCTCTTTAATATTTAAATTTCACTGAAATCAGTGTTCTGAGTGTCTGCATGATATATTAGTCTCTTTGTGCAATAATTATGCTTCTTTAACCCTCAAATCATTTGATTAATCTGTTGTTGAAGTCTGCTGCATTGAATAATCCTCTATTGTCTCCCCAGTATAGCAGATTTATGAGTAGCTGGTGTAAAAAACAAGAACATTTCATTATGTTTCCTCACCTGCTCACCTGTTGACATTTCCTATAGCATCAACATTGTGAAATTAAGCAAGAGAGAATGATTTTTTCACAATGTTTCTCCTTCAAAAATGTTATACACACATTTCCCTTGCATAAAACACACTGCTGGATTTGAAATCTCTCTAAATGCTGTGTGTCAGATTTATAGCCCGATTAAAGCAGCATGATGGGAGTTCTTTGTCTCTGGATGTGTGTCCTCTGTCTCATCTGAGTGCTACAGACAAAGACTGCTCTTTGTCACTGCTGCCTACTCTACTAATAGATATCAGTTATCTCTTGAAGTTGGACTTGACTGCTTGTCCCAGAAAGATTTATGATGTGTGGCATGACACCAGCAGCCATCCACTGCAGCCGCCCTCCAGCCTTCGGTGCTTGGTATTTTCAGCAGGCCATCTGTAGATAGTTTCAGATGCCAGCTCCAGTCATCTGGGCAGACATAAACTGTGTTAGACTCTGTTTACGTTAAAATGATATTATTGGCTTTTATTACTTGCTGCTTCATATTTCTTGTCTAGGAAAATTACATTACCACTACCCGTAAGGTGTCAGGCACTCAGGTTGCAATTAAAAACCATCACATCTTCTAGAGTCTTATGTTAGAGCTGTATTAAATGCTTTGGCTGGCATAAGACAGCAGCTTTGAGGAATGCTCTGAGCAAAGAGGCAAAAAAGAGGGAAAAAAGTGTCCAGTCTGTTCTTATCAATGAAGAGAACCATGAATGCATAGACCGTGCTCCCTTGTTGCTCAAGGGTGATAAGTGAAGCCAGAAGATGAGACTGCGAGGCCCTTATCAATCCAGTGTGCATCCTGGCAAATGCCGGCGCCACAGAGAGGGAGGCATGTTGCTGTGCGACAAAGGTGCGAGGGCAGATAAGCATGAATGTGTGAAATGCTTCAAAGATGAGCTTAACGCTGATGTGAAAGTGGGGTTTGAAGGGAGGGAGAGAAGAGAAGACAGATGGGTTTACAGAAACGGATGCTGACAAGTGTTGTGCTAAGAGTTGTGGGGATGTCTTTATTTCCTGATGCATACTAAAAAGTGCCTTGGAACACCTGTTTGGAATACAGATTTTTCCTACTAAGTTACATGGATCTCAATTACAAGGACCGTAGGTTACAGTGTGAATGATTAGGTGAGCCTGGTTCTGCTGGAGGTTTCTTCCTATTGAAAGGAAGTTTTTCTTTCCCACTGTCGCCAAGTGCTTGCTCGCAGTCTCATTGTTGGACTTTCCTCTGTATTATTGTAGGATCTTTACCTTAAAGCTCCTTGAGGTGACTGTTGTTGTGATAGGGTGCTATTTAAATAAAACTGAATTGAACTGAATTGAAGTAAAGGTGGGCTATGCCACCAAAATATCTATGTTGTGTAACATTGTTTCCCACACATTGCAGTTCAGAGCCCAGAAAACAAGTACCTTTATATACAGGAAACACCAAAATGAAACACTGAATATGGTAACCTCTTTAAATCCCTTAAATTCACTGAAATGAAATAATCAGAGCAGCAAATGAGTAAAAATACTCATTTGCTGCTTCATTTCAAAGGTAGGAAAGGTCGTAAACCAACAGCTTAAAAGTGTTAAAAAATGTAGTGGCGTGACAAGTACAATATTTCTCTCTGAAAAATAATGAAGCAGACCCATGAAACAGTATAAAGTGGAAAAATAAAGTACTGTAGAAGTACCTCAAAACTCTACTGAAATAAAGTACTTGAGATGTATGTGTGCGTGTTTTATTATGGAATATTACACTGGGTATAAGATTGTATTTTAAAAGGACTCAAAATGACTGTGCTTCATTTTAAAAGCTAGAAATGTTGCAAAGTACTAGTTAAACAACCAAAAGAGGAAAAACAGACTAATAAATTACTCAATGATGTCACAAAATCTAGTGTCATCTCCCTGTGAAGTCTAATGAAGTAAAACCATGAAAGAACTTTAATGTAAACTCAACTGTACTCATATATGATACTTTAGTAAACGTCCCTGGTTCATGTTCATAACTTATTGCACTGAATATTTGATATGACTTTTTTAAAGGGGTGCAAATAAAAAAGTTTTGATATTATAATTGACACATGTCATAGCTTTGTTTCAGTCCATTACAGACACAGAAGCATAGCACTCCTTCACCTTGGGGTGAATTTCCTGGGATGACCACTCCTGGGTCACTTCTTGCTCACTTGTGAATCATCTTTCTCACTGAATGATGGACTTTAAATTGTTCAGAAATGACTATATAACCTTTCCCAGACAGATGGGCAGCAGCAATTGCTTCTCTTAGACAAGCGCTGATGTCTTTGCTTCTCGGCACCAAACGAACACACACCTCAATATACTGCAAACTAAAGCTTGTGCTTTTGTGGAGGCATTCATACTTGTTTGCTGATGATCAGTTAATCAGATGTGACTGGTTAGCAGCAGCTGGCTGCTACTTATCCTCCTAATTCCTATCGAAGCAGTTAAGGTGTGCTTAGTTTTTCAGACATTATTTCTGCATTTAATTTTTGATAAATAAATAATGGCACGGTCTAATATGTCATGTGCTGTCCATCTGATTTCAACCTACTTTTAAGACCCACCAATGATTATTTTTATGATAGTCTGAAAAGTACCTTAGAACTGATGTGCTTTCTTTTTGCCATAACTACAATACTGTAACCCAGCACTTAAAATCAGAAGGTTCTCTTTGGACTTGCATATATTCAGCAGCAAACACAGTTTTAAGTTCAGTGATCGGAGATTATTTTATGCCTTTTGAGGACACATTGCTAGTACAGTGTTGGTCCCCCTATATTGTCTTCAGAACTGCCTCAAGTTTTCACGGCACAGACTCAACAAGCAGCCGGAAACATTCCTCGGAGATTATAGTCCATGTTGACATGACAGCAGCACACAGTTGCTGCAGATTTGCCACCTTTACACCATCAGCAGTAGCACCAGCAGCAGCAGCCTGAACAATTTATACAAGGGAGGATGGATCCATGCTTTCATGTTGTTTACTCATCGACCATACAATGTTTATCCAAACTTCTGCTGTCCAATTGTGATGAGCCCATTTGAATCATAGCCTCAACATCTCAGTTTCTTGTTCTTAGTTGACAACCTGTGTGGTCTTCTGCAGCTGTAGCTCACCTGCTCTAAAGTACAACATGTTATGCATTCAGAGATGCTCTTCTGCATGCATTGCCTATATAGAGTGGTTATTTGCATTACTGTTGCCTTCCTGTTAGGTTGAATTAGTTTTGGTCATTCTCCTCTGACCCCTTGCATCAACAAGAAGTGTCACTCATTAGACAATTGATCTGAGGTGAGACGCCTGGCCACGTGGTGTGCTGACAACAATCTCTCTCTGAATGTGGAGAAGACGAAGGAGATTGTTGTGGACTTCAGGAGAATGCACACCCAACATGCTCCTCTGACCATTGACGGAGCGTCTGTGGAGAGAGTGAGCAGCACCAAGTTCCTGGGTGTGCACATCACAGAGGATCTCTCCTGGACGTACAACACCACAGCACTGGCCAAGAAATCACAGCAGCGTCTCTTCTTTCTCCGCAAACTAAGAAGAGCAGGAGCACCAGCCCCCATCATGTACACTTTCTACAGAGGCACCATCGAGAGCATCCTGTCGAGCTGCATCACTGTGTGGTTTGGAGCCTGCAATGCGTCCTGTCATAGAACCCTCCAACGCATAGTGAGAGCTGCAGAGAGGATCATTGGTGTCTCTCTCCCCTCCCTCCAGGACATTTACAGCACCCGTCTCACTAAAAAAGCCCTTTGCATAGCGGCTGATCCCACGCACCCAATGCAAAGCTTCTTCAAGCTGCTGCCGTCGGGGAGGAGACTGCGGAGTCTCCAGGCCAGGACCAGCAGGCTGAAGGACAGCTTCATCCATCAGGCTGTCAGGAAGCTTAACTCCCTCCCGATTCTGCCCCCTCTCCCCTCTCTCCTCCACGGTCTCACTGAACTCTGTCACACACACTCACACACACACACTCTCTGACTTACTCACTGGCCTGCACCAGTTACCAGTCACTTTGTGGAGCATTGGACTGCCACTACCTCATAAGACTTTGTGTTACACTATCTCTTACCGTACATTACCAAATCTCCATTTGCACTACTTGCCTATTTGCACTACTCTGCCTGGTTTGCACTCAATGTCATTTACCCTTATATTGTATATTGTATAGCTTTCTTGTTATATGTAAAATTGTATTATATTATTAAATTTTTTTTACTTTAAAATATTTTACTTGCATTTTTAATCACTCTTATATTTAAATGTTCATTTTCTATTTTATCTAGGGATTGAGAGTAACGAAGTTTCTATTCTCTGTATGTCCTGTACATGTGGCAGAATTGACAATAAAGTTGACTTTGACTTTGACTTTGACTTTTGACTTTTACAGACATTTCTTTGTAACCCCAGGGATGGCTCCAGTAGATAAAAGGCTGATTACATATTTGTAATATGTAACTATTAAAGTGGCTGTGTGTTTATGTAAAAACATAAATAAAAAAATGCATTGTTTAATTGAGCAATCAGAGTATTTCTCTCCTGGCATATGCTGTGGATTGTTAATCCTCCTGTTCTCATATTTAATAAATATATTTAGAATGTATCTCAAGTTAAAAGGGACCCTGCCAGCCAAACAAACAAACAAACAAAAAAACTCTTCTTTATAACTTTGTCAGTGACAGACAGCAACTTTAATCTCTAAGATTTGGGATTCCTTTTGATAAATTCTTTATATCATAAATAAAATAAAAAAATAATATTTTCTGGCTGTTACGTGTTTCCTCCTGCAGTATTTTAATAAATAAATTCTTCCATCCATTTCCAGTATCTACCTATTTAATGCGGCATTGTGGGAGGTTGGAGCATGTCCCAGAATATTCTTAAAGAGTGTGTATGTGTGTGGGGTTTTCAAATCCTACAGGGAGGACATCAGTCTGTAAAATAAATACAAATGGAATATAAATAAACACATTTCAGTAAAGAGAGGAAGAAAAAAAGCTTTTACATTTGAATCTGAATGTGCTTGAATGGCACCATCAAAAACTGCTGGCAATGTCGAAATGCTGACTGAGGACTATGCCGCTCTTTGCTTCTTGTGTCTGCATATAAACAGCTGAAATCTCTGAGGTTTCAGACATCAGTTTAGTTTTACCCATTCCAGAGAAGTCATTGGAGCTTTTTTTGACCTAAAAAATGTCTCCGGAATAATCAAATATAGATAAAATTTTTACATTTATCTGTCTACATGAAAGCTGATGAACTTCAGACAGAATGAAAGAGTCTATAATCTACCAGCTGAACTATGTGCTTTTGATTTAAGATCCGTCACACAACACCAAGCAAAGAGGTTTTGCCACTTTAATGAGATAACCGCCACATCTCAGGTCACAATGTCCACTTCCTCATTTACAACGTCCCTTTGAATGGTAAGTTTAGATTGTGGTTTCTGTTGAGTCTTATTTCTTTTTCAAAAGAGAAATGTCCACAATTTTTTTCTTCAATAGGTCAATAAAAAGAAGGGGGAAAAATCACAACATCTGTAATAAAAGATAGCAGGTATCGCTCTTTCTCGCAACCACTTCAGCCACTAACGATATCGCCTACTCGTCGGTCGTCTAGTTGTGAGCAGGAAGAGGTGACAAGTATTTATTAAAGCGGTGATGATAATCTGAAAATGCCTTTCAGTTGCATGATGATGCTCGCTATTTATGCAGCACTCAGCTTTAATGTGTTTTTGTGTTTCCACTCCATTCCAGTTTATTGGGCTTTTTGTTGCAGCTCATTCATCACTGTTATTCTTCTAGAAATGTGATTGTCCCACTTTAGTTCTGCGTACAAGACGCATTCAGTCTATTTTCATGATGTGATGTGACAAGGTGGGGGTGTGACTCGACAAAATCGGATAATTATAGATGCGATTATACTTAGAAACTCGGTACAAAGAATGTAGTGTCCTTTCAAAACGAAAAGCCTGGATTGCATACAGTGATGCTTACAGTGCAGCTCACATGTTCGCTGCAATATTTGAAGAAGTACACGTTCAACCTGCTGCCTCTTGGAAAGTTTTTATTCACGTGGGGGTGGATGACTAATAAAATCAGTTTGCTTCTGGTGGTCTGAGCTTGCTATGGATGCTGTGAGTGAGCTAGCAGGCGTGGGTGAAGCTTCCTATCTATTGAGGGAGAGAAAACACATGCAACGCTGCACTTTCTCTCAGAGTGAGCCCACTTCAGCACCCCATACAGCTCCCATTGATGAGAGCGGCACTTTCGCCCCCGTCTCCCCCATCAAGCCACATTTCATGCATTAGAAACTTGCTCGGGGAGAAGCTGAAAAAGAGAAAGCAGATGAATTTAGAAAAGGTGCAGGCTTCCTGTAAGACTTGCTATCTAGTCTATCTGATACAGAATGGGGTGTACATACATGTATATATATATGTATAAAACAAACAGAGGTCAATAGTCACTCTTCTTATTTGTGCTTAAAATAGTAACATAGGCATTCCTTTGCCTTAATTCAAGACAAACAGGTATGTATATAAACGTAGCACAACATAAAGTAAGAACATTTGCATTTGTATCAATGTTGTAGCAATGCATCTTGGCAATAAATCTTATACTGTTGAAGATTTGACCAAGTTCTTCATGGGTGCAACCCATCGTGAGGCGATCGTGGCTCAAGAGTTGGGAGTTCGCCTTGTAATCGGAAGGTTGCTGGTTCGAGCCCCGGCTTGGACAGTCTCGGTCGTTGTGTCCTTGGGCAAGACACTTCACCCGTTGCCTACTGGTGGTGGTCAGAGGGCCCGGTGGCGCCAGTGTCCGGCAGCCTCGCCTCTGTCAGTGCGCCCCAGGGTGGCTGTGGCTACAATGTAGCTGCCATCACCAGTGTGTGAATGGCTGGATGACTGGATATGTAAAGCGCTTTGGGGTCCTTAGGGACTAGTAAAGCGCTATATAAATACAGGCCATTTACATGCTCAACTCTGCTGCTCAACCCACAAACGCATTTTCCTTACAAATGTGTCACCATTTAAGTGGATATAAATAAGCTTTCCAGTGATATTGCCAAGATACATTGTTTCAACAAAGATATAATCTACACAAACACAAATGTCCTTACTTCATGTTGTGCCTGTCCAATACAGTCTTGATGAGCAAACAAGATTTTGCTAACACAGGCTAACATGTTCTGCAGTGTGGGACATGGCCAGCTGCTGTTACTTGCTTGTCTGGCAGTGGAAAGCCAGCTAGGCCTCTGTCTTCCTGTATTTGGTTCCACAAAGGTTTGGACAGCAGCTGAGGGCCAGTTTGAGACTTATTTTAGTTGTTCGTCCATTTTCGCTTCTTCTGTTCCTCTTTTTATTGTTCGCTTCAGCACCTGAATGTGAAAGGTGGATGCAGTCTCAGTGTCTGAAGCTATTAAAGAAGTGCCTTGAACGTGAATCATTTCTAATGACTGGGAATGGGGGGCAAAAGGATGTGGAATTCTATGTGGAAAATTAAAATGCACTCTGATTTATGACCTCAGTAAACGCTTTGCTGATAAGGCAGGATTTATTACATGAAGTGGTTACCTGTGCTGCTGCTTTAAAGCAACATCATGTGCACAATTTGTCTGTTGCAGGACTGTGTGTGCTTCATATGACTCAAGAAATTTTTTCATTAATGTGCCAGATATTTGCCTGAATTGATTTTATGATGAGTAGGATTCTTAGCATTTAAATATTAGTGTCTACTACATTTGTTTGTTGTGATCTGTTTTCTCCTGCTTCATGGCTATGCTGTCTGCAGAGTTGAACCTGACAGCTATTACTCTGAGGCTAATGAACTGTATGCATGGCAGGTGGGGCAAGAGAACAGGACGTGCGTGGTGGTGGTTCCAAGTTTTCGAGCCGAGTGAAGCGCTGGTCTAATTTTGTTTTGACATTCTGACTTCAGAGTGTAGGCACTGTTCCTGTTCCTGCTCACAGCATTCTGGCAGCTGAAGTCACCTCAAGCCCCGACAGTGAGTGATGCCAAACGACAGTGAAGAGACATGCCAGTGACTGCACTGGTGTGCCTGCAACAGTAAGTGGTCAATCTAATGCTCCGTGGTCGACAATAAGCTTTGACAGGCTTTGCAAACCACACAATCGGTGTCCCGTTTACTTGTTTCCAACCTTTGTTCTCTGATGTACCTTGACAGCCTTATAAATAAGCCAAGGATGCCTCCATCAACCGAGACTTGGAGCTGTTTTAACAGACGTTGCAGACTACATTAAAAATACATCTGCTGCAGAAACGGTAAACAGTTTTTACATTGTAACAACATAATCTCATACATTCAGAATGCCGGTTCATAAAAGACAGAATAAATTACCTTGGATCACTTCTTTGAAAAAAAAAAAGTTGTTAATTTTGTCAAAGTGTAACTATCTCAAAGGATGAACCAGCATTGTGTATTCACGTAAATATAAATTGTGTCTTAAGGCACTGTGTTGCTAGCAGCGACATAATTTGCTCCCATTTCTTAAGTTGAATCTATGAAAAATCTCAAAGACAGCATTGTTGGACATGCATAAAATAGTATTAATGTGCCAACAAGGTGATTCCCAAAGAGCTATTAGCTGAAAATCTGTCATCTCTTGGCACAGTGTGCCGTGTGTCCGAAAAGAAACCAATTGAGGAAACTGAATAAAAGCACGAAGGCTTAAAAACCTTTCCACAGCAGATGGGCAGTATCTGAAAGTCATGTCCTTAAGAAACAGGAAAAACAATTCTGCTAAGACATGGCACAGAACCTGAGAGATGTATCTGGCCCTTCAGATCCAATCTACTTTTTGCTGAAACCTCATCAAACAGTTGAAGGGTCGATGTCAAGACTTGGCAGATCTCTCAAGAGTGCAGTGTGTCATTTTAGGAAATGGAGTGAAATGGCTGAGGTATATCAAATTACACAAGAACTGATCAGTGGCAACAGTTCTTATGGATTGATGAATAAAAATTTTACATTTTTGACAAACTCATTGTCAATATGTACTGACGAAATCATGAGAGGTACAACAGTGAGCATCTAAAGCCATCTGTAAAACACTGTCATGGTTTGGGGCTGCATTTCAATCAGTGACGCTGAACATCTGGCCTCCCCACAGCCTGATCTCAACATTATTGAAGCAGTGTGGGATCATATTGACAAAGAAGAGCTTTAAATGTCGTTCAAGAAGCTTGGAGATCTGCTTCTGAAGACTTCATAGAGTTCAGGCTGCCTTACATGCTGTGATTCAAGACTTTTGCGTAGTGTTGTAGGTTTTGATGCAAAATTTTTCACTATGACTAGCTTGGATGTTTGAGCCATTTTACCATTACATTTTTCCAACCAATAGTTTTGTCTGTTTGTTGATTACATTGAGGTAGCCGTCAGCTCACAGGGGTAAGGCAGGTCATCTAATCAGAAGATTGGTGGTTTGATCCATGGCCGCTCCAGTCTCCAGTTTCTCTCTGATGCATACATTAGGGTGTGAACGTTAGATAGAAAGAACAAGTGCTTGTATGAATGGGTTACGAGGCATGTTGTATAAAACGCTTTGAGAACACAGCTAGAGTAGATAAGCGGTGTAAGAATGAGTCCATTTACCAACCATAGCTATTGCTAATCTTTCATCAGTTTAGTTATTAGTTTAAGCTTTGCTTATCAATCACCTTTCGTCAACAGCTATGTCAAATGTAGCTTAAGTAGTTTAAGTCTTTATTGTTCACTGCTAACTATTTTAGCCCAACTAACTGCTGCAACTTTCCATCATTCAATACTTTTAGCTAACCCCTTTAGCCATTTAGCTGTTCAGCTGTAGTGCAAGACTCTCCCCTCAGTCCATTCTGTCTCTGAAACAAACCATTTTAGTTCCCTTCCAGTTAAACCAACTTTGTCGTGATTGGCTGCCCATCATAAACAGTGTGTTTGAACAGCAGGTGCTGTGTTCACATCTAGAAACAGAAATCAAGCAGCTGAGACAGTCTAAGCTAACTCTGAGCTTTTGGTCCACTGGGATTTTGTACATAAACACATCCCTTAATATGTGAAACCTTGTGTTGTGAATGGGGTTTTTAATTTTGTTTTTTTAAATCAAATTATAATCTGGAGTTCAGTTAATTACTTGCTTTTTTCCTAGCCCCATGCCAGTGCAGAACTATCCCTGCTCTGAGGCGCACCTGTCAAAGAAAATTGAATAAGGGAATATGAGACATTAGAGTGTTTAATTATTCATGCCAAATATATTTATTGACTAAATTTACAGTTCACAATAGACACTAATAAATTTCTAGTCCACTGCTTGGCATCTTTGTGTACACTTGACACATTTGTTGTCTTTCTGTCAGGGGTCCACTTATCACGTCTTACTAACTGGATCCCTTTCGAGTATTCCTTAAATGAACAATCACCCAGAAATCCATTGGCTGACTGTTTTTCCAAGAAATTCATTTACAAAGAGAATAATACACAATCTGCAACAGTAAGGACAGATAGTACACTGAATGTAAAGGTCAAATAAAAATGCTGTAAATGATTAATGTGATAAAAGGTAGGTAGTGTCATACTCTATGAGTTCATTTTTTTCTTAGATAAGTGTAGCACAGTCTTTGTGGAAGAGTAGTCATCTTTCTCAGCACTGTCTTTTTGTGTTTTTATAGAGGGATCGGGAGTGTTGCATTCCAGAAATAAAGATTCAATCCAGATCAATATGCTGTCCAAGTAATACTCCATCCACACATATTTTCTTCTCTTGCTCTCCTTCTGTTCTTTCTCTTCATATAGCTTCTGCTTTTGCAGAGAGCCAGCTTCGACAATGACGCACACCTTCAGGAGAGGCAAATATCTGTCCACCCTTTCCCTTCCTTTCATCTTTATGTCTACCGTCTCCACCCTCCAAGCATGTGGTCCTAGTGCTATACATGTCCAGGCTTGGACAGGTAGGCTATGAGGGCCACAACCACCCCCACATACATCCCTGTTCCAATGGTAATGGAAAGTGCAGCCAGGAATAGGGCTCTTCTGGAGCTCATCCCTGCTCTGGAGAAGTCTCCCTTTGCAACGGCCTTGCCAGTCTGACAAAACAAAGCAGAGAGTGAAATGAGCTGGTGTGTTACTCATCAGCACCGAGTGTCTGAGTAGGTGTAAAGCCACAGTTAAAAGAGAGAAAACAAGAAATGCTCTCAGGGAGCCATTAGTTACCATGGCAATTAGGTCATTATCCCTCTGACAGTGACAAATGTGTTGTTTGGGTGTTTTGGTTTCCTATCAAAAATGAGGCTGGCCTTTATTTATTCTTTTGACACATTATTTTCTGTTCTGCTATAATTGTCTCTGCAATTATTGTCTTTCAAAACTACAGAGAAACACTGTGCTGCGTTTGAGGTGAGAAGGCTTGAAGCTAATGGTTTTTTAGACCAGCAGGATGCTAACCATAAGACCAACCAAAGGTGCTGCTATAATTGCAAATGAGTTCTCAGCTATGAGCAAAGCAAGTTAAAAAACAATATAATGGCAGTCGGTCGCTCACACAGGAGCGCACTATGAACCAAAACCTTAGAGTTAATGGTTTCCCAAAGTGAACACAGGTGACTGACAAGTGGGCCGAATCTGTTTAATTTACATAGCCAATCATCTGAAACAACTGCAAGGAGGGTCACAGGGTGGAAAATGGGCTGCGGCTGCACTTGTCTGAACGCTTGTGCTCACTGACCTTAAATAGAATGCAGTGTAATAAGAGTTGATGACATCCTTGAGATCTCTGGGCCTTTACCTTGTGAGAGTAGTAAAAGGCAACGATGCCCAAGGGCCAGAAGCAGCAGAGCATGGAGAAGATGGCGAGGCCCAAGTAGTCCCGAGGGGGCAGCACAATGAAGTTGTCCTCACTCTCACTGTCACTGGAGCTGTCACTCTGGAAGACGTTGATTTTATACAGAAAAATTAAAAGTCAGAAAAAGAACGGATGTAGAACCTTATATATAAACATAATAACAGAGCATGGCTGACGTATAAAAAGCCAGGTGTACTTTGGACAGCTTTATGGTGTCGTAGCTTGACATCTCATGCTCCCTCTCTACTGTATCTAACCTTTTCTACAACCGCCCAGGACAGGATGTGCTCAGTCAGCCAGAGAGGATTTGGTGCCTCTGTCAACACACATGAGCGGTCTGACAGATAACACAGGATTAACGGATTGTTCCATCATTGCAAGGTGACAGGACAGAGCGTCATTTATGTGCTAAATTGCTTTTACACTCTGAGAGACCTCCACCATCTTTCCTTAATGCACCAGGCATCTTATGAGGTGTACAACAGGAGCCTGTTGAACGCATCGTACCTTGAAAGTCAGGGCCACGGGAGCTAATGAGTGATAGATCTGAATGCCACTTAGGCCACATGGGCACACCCAGCCTGCAGCAACGATGGCAATGTGACTACTACACAGGTGACCTTTAAGAGAAGGTGGCCTTACTTCTCTTAGCTGTCCCAGACATGGAGAGGATGTTTGTCTAAATAAACAGCCCCCACAGGAGCAAGGTTTCATTTGTTAGTCTTCCTGCCTTCGGATCAATCAAAGCAGGGAAAAAGGAAAGTGCAAAAACAGAAATCGATGTGTAAGGCGGGAACTGAACCGACCATTTTAGAGGTAATTAAGGAACAGGCAGTGAGGCAAGCAAGAGAAAAAGGAACCATACTTGTAAATAGCCACATTTCACAGAATATTCTAAACTATTTTCTAGCGTCTGATCGCATCCGAATGAACCAAAACACTGGATGCAATGTAATAACTTTGAGCTATATTCAGAGGATTTCCGCTCAGAAACCTTATTTAGAGGTCAGCGGGGGGTCCAAAGAGTTTACAAACAAATACCTTTGCCAAGAAAGAGATTACGAAGCTCTCTCTTATCTGCTTTATGAACACTGTCCACCTAGACAGACGGGTACGATCTATCAAAACAGCAGCTGGTGGTAACTGCATAATCTGACATCACATGAATAAACTGGTGAGTACAAACAGCAGTAATCTGCTTTTATCTCCGTAGCAAGAACTGATAACAGTTCTGAGTGACTGCTGCATTCAGTCTTACTGACAGCTTGCACAGAGTCCGGTCGGCTGGGAACACGCTCCCAGTCTGGTCTGCCAGTATAACGGATGGGGGTCCGCCGAGGCTCAGTGCCTTTAACAGCCCTGTCACAGCTCTCTCCCAGTCCTTGTTAATGTCTGAAGGGGACAGACGACTCAACACCGGGGCGCGCACACACACACATGCACGTATCTGTGCACCTAGTTAGCAGGGGCAATCACAGTGGCATCATGCACAGGGTCTTGTGCATGTGTAACTTTGTTACCTGCAATTTATTTTGTCTGTATCACCCAAATGTCAAACATCACCTGCCAGAGACTTGGTCTACGTTTTTCCCCCCTCTCTGTTGCTGATTGTACACAAGGCCTGCAGCAACATGCAACTGTGAAGGGAAAATGTGTAAACACAGCTGCCACAGACAATATATGGGTAATTTTGGAACTATATGGACCTTCCCCAGCTGCTGCTCTGTTTCTCTTATTTATATTCCCATAGCTGTAAAAATCCTCTTAATCACAGTTTCTCTGAGTCGGCATGACTCGAATATTAGCGCTGCGGCACACGGATGCACGCACAAACACAAAGGCAGGAGGAGAAAGTAAAGAAATGTAGGTGCAAAAGGTCTCATATTCCATTTGGAAAGTCAGCTTTTTATCAGAGCACTGTTAATCACATTCATTTGCGCTTTTGAATTGACATGGAATAACTTTGGCTCCGGGCTCACCTGCTCTGGCGGCCATGAATCAGCACAGCCTCGCTTAACACCGTTAAAGCACGACATTACTTATGGCATTAATGGCAGTTGCTGCTATGTCTCAATCTATCTGCCAGGCCTCCGAGTGACAGGAGCTGGCGTGATCATCAGCTCGGTAAGGGTGCTATACTTCTTCCTCTGCCAGCTCAGAGCCCTGAGTACTTCACAAGCCTCCCTGGGTGAAATTAGATTTTCACCACTTCTGAAAAGACTTTGCTCTTTTTTGCTGTCATGTTATCTTTTTTGTGACTATATTAACCCCAAAAAAGAGGGGAAAATTGCGAAATAGATAAAAATCAGATGTGTCATTTTCTTGGAATGTAATTATAAGACAAAAGCGAACAATTACCCCGCACCGCATTTCAAAGAGTCACAAGCAGATTGACCATTTGCAGGAAAGAGTGAGAAATGCGCGTGAATCACGCCGACAGTCTATTAGAACAGCAAATGAAATAATAAGCATCACTACAGCACCGTGACTCATTTTCTGCTGAAAGCTGGCCCTGACAGTTACAAGCAAGTGTTGAAACGCATTTAATTTCATATAGTGACTCAATATTCAATTACTCTGTCAACACTGCCAAACGGTTCTTGCTTCGGTCTGCTGCTTAAGCATGTATGGCTACAGTAATCATTCCTGTATGCCTTGTATAAAAAATGAAGAATTATAAGTTTATTATTTCTCTAATAACTTAATAACACGAACTTCCTCATGTTGCATCAGATGCTTGGAGCTATGGATAACATGCCTATAAAGCATGGTGCCCTGCCATTTATGCAGACGACATATTCATGTTTTCCTTTCATGTGACCTCTGACCTCATACTCAGGACCTTGCTGCTCCTCCTCCACCTCATAGGATACCGTCTGTATCTTGGCATCCTTCTCCTCTTGCGCGCTATCCACTGTGTTTTCCGTGGAAACGCCATCTGACGCCTTACTCTCTGTGAAAGTGGTTTCAAAGCTCTCGCTTTTCGAGTCCTTGCTATGAAGGCTGATGTCGTCCTTGCACAGGATGAAGCTGGGCCTGTAGAAGGCCTCCACTGCCAAATGGAGAGAGGTGGCATCCAAGAATTGCTGAGCCTTATGTTTGCCATTGGCCCCAGTGCAGTAGTAGCCAATTAGGCTGTCCTGATAAGGCTGGCTCGGGTAGTCACACTGGTAGCCCTGGTAGTCGTTAGGAACTGCATGACTGCTGGTTTTGTCCAGCAGGGGGTTCTGGAGCTCGCTGAGGCTCTCCATGAGGGCTGGTTCAAACGTCTTGTGGATCAAAGGATGGAGTCCAGAGAATATCGGGCAGTCTGGCAGCTGAGAAAAAAGTCATCTAGTTAATAAAACCTGAAACATAAAGAAAGAAGTCAAGTCTAATCACAGCACATTCTAGGGAATATAGAGTTAATCTAGGTGTGGTATAGGTCTGATCTAAGCATGAAAATGTGCCCTCTAGAACAGATTTCTAATGCAGGAAATATTTCATCTTGTTTGACAATCAGCATTCCTCTCCCAAGCTCTCACCAGTCTGAGCCATAAAAATCACCATCTGGTGTATGTTCAACTGTTGCATCTCACACAGCCCCCCCCCCTCCAGTTTTATATAAACATTTAGTGAAAAAATATCTTCCACGTGTCACAGCTTCCTATAATGAAATCGCGGAAAAAGGATGATAGTTGGTGCTGTATTTCGCGGTGCATACTAATTTGACAAGTCTGAAGTGGCCTCCTCGACTCCGCCTGGATGTTCAAATGCAGCTGAAGAGTGGGACTAATGAGTAGAAGATAAAAAAATAATAATAATAAATGACTGCTTTATGTAAAATAATAGCAATTAAAAAAACACAACAACAAAAACAAGAATGCTGTCAGGAAAGGCAGTCACTAAGGCAACCAGTCCACCAATGAGAGGCTCTGTGATATGAGCGTGTCCAGATTTGGGGTTAAGCAAATACACTACTTTGTTTTGCAAAACGGTCAGTCCCTGTGGACCTCGTCCATCAAATTCATTTTTTTCATCCCGTGACTAATGGCGAAATGAGATAAAGGGGCTGCATTATGTTATGAAAATAAGTCCGAGTTATGTCATGTGTTTGTTTAGTTGAAAGTCTGAAAACTGAGAAACAAGCTGCAGGGATGGAAATGCACAAGCACATTTGGATGCGATTGTGATTTTGCCCAGAGATTTTGATTTTTGAGGTCTGGGAGGTGACTGAGTGGAGCATAATGGGATACAGAAATACATGAGTTTGGCAAAATATCTATCTATCTATCTATCTATCTATCTATCTATCTATATTGAAAATAATAGTATACAGTGTGGCATAAACTACACCCTTTAGACTTCTCTGGCTGCCTCTGACAGTCTCCACAAACAGTAAACAATAAAACAGGCAGAGGGTGTTGTAAGAGATGCATTATTTCCTCCATATGCAGTGACTTCCTGGCCGTCAGAGACAGCGGTCCTTAAACACATGCAGATTTACAGGAGAACTTTGGAGCCTTTGACCTCCTATGATTAAAAAAATAAAAAGCTCATGCATCCACAGTAGCTTTCACAGTTATTTGCTGTGGGGAAGCATGAATAATGTGGGCCAGTGGCTGAATGTGAGCCCACACACTCACACATATGTACACGCGCACAACACTCAGCTCAGTATCTTCAACACTGTGTCCATCCTCATATGCTCCTGTGCCTGAGCCGCTCTTCAGATAACAAGGAATTCCATTACACACTACATTAGACAACAAAAATCACATCTCACATCCACAAATAATTCATCAGACTCTGGAATGAGTGCACTTAGCACATGAGAGTCTTGGACTCCGCGATTATTAATGACCACCTCTGTCCCTCTGTCTATCTACCTTGTCTTTGTTTAATCTGCTATGGGTTATTCATACATGACACTTTCTTAGCCACAAACACAAACAAAGGCACAATATATTTCCCCTATTGTGGTGCGTCCGCTTCACGTAAAATTGGAAAACTTAATTTTCAACGTACAATGGAGGGAATTTCCTATTTGTTCCCACTCTACTACTCTCAGATATACATCTATCCTAGAACAGCAGCCTAAGAACATATTGTGGCAACCAGCAGCTAAACATCGACGGTCATCTTACCTGTAGTTGAAAATCCTCCGGCAGGTTTGCTCAGCATCATTCCTCGACGCAACTGAGTCGAGGTAGACGGAGCAGTGGACCCACCTTCCCACTTCACATTAACAGTTTTCGCAAAACTGCCATCGTAGCAACAACAACAGCTCCCCTTCAAACGGAAGTAAGTCCGTGTGTGAGAGAATGGACTCTGGATGCTGTGACAGTGCCGCTGCTGCGTTTAAGGCAGATTTTACGCACAGTATCTCACCGAGGCTCGGGCTCCAAACAACTCCAACGGAGGCTGAGCTGACTCCAGCCAAGTGATTGGCTGCGTGAACTCTATTACCGACTAAGGATTTGACATTTCTAAACTTCCCTCTTGCTTGGTCGTCTAACTCTATTCAGCATCTAAAGTCCGGCCGGTTTTCTTCTTTTTTCTTTCTTCTACGCCTCCTCCCAGCGGTTCTATTTTGCATTGTTGCATAAGAGTCCTTTTCGAATCAGGTTCTTAATATAGCCTCTGAAATGTGTGATCACGTGAGCCACCATTCCCACTTTGCAAACGCATCTGATTTGTATCGTGAAATGATCGCCCTGCTTCTAACTTTCGCACCTTCACAGTGAAACGATTAGGTGTTATTCTCGCTGAGAGCGCCCACTAAAGATAAACACGACACGGAAACATTTTTGTAAAGCTTTCCTTCTGCTACATTAATTTTTAGGGTTTCCCATTCTTCGCATGAGTCCAGCTGTATCACTAGTTTCGAGAAGATTTGCCAATTTAATTTTATTGTCTCCTGTCCCAGCACGGCTCTGAACTGGTTCCAAATATAGCCCAGGAGTAAACCACTATCAAATTCATTGCACATTTAGATTTGATTAATATTTTAGACAAATCCCATGCATTTATCATGAGACTGCCAATTTGGATGTGCCTTTCACCCCACTCCCAGGAGCTGCTCTTGATTACATACTGCAATTTATCATGGTAAACACAGCTTGCATAACATTCATGTAGATGTATTTCCCATGCAGGCAAAATGGTAACATAATAGATTACACACAGGAAAAATGGGAATCAGATCATACTCTAGAATAATATAATAATTATACTGATCAGAGGAGCTATAGCATTTACAGGGACTCCGTCTGTAGTTTAGGGGCATGAACAACACACTTAAATCTGTCTATCAGGGGACATCATGCTGTGGCAAAAAGTAAAAGACTGATATAGTGCCATTGAACACCGGACACATATCTTATTCAGAAGGAGCACTCTGTTCCACAGGCTCATAAAAATGTCTGGAGTTAATAATGTGCGAGCCCAGGCTCTGTCACTTTCACTGGGAGATGCATTAAGGCGCTGATGGACACTTTATGGGGGAAACATGGGGCTGCATTCATAAGACTGGGCTCACATGAGCTGCTTCTCTTTTAGAGTCACCTTGTGTTCACATGCACGAGGCGACATGGCATAACAGCCCAGCCGTCTCTGTGATGGATACCACTCCCTCAGGAGACGAGTATATTAGAAGAGGGGGTGAAGGGGCGAGGCGGAACCTGTAACAGTTTCCTTCCTCCTTCTCCTCCTTCTTTCTTTCTTTCTTGTTCTCTGTCTCTCTCCTTCTCATTCTCTCCCTTCACTTTCATTCACTGCAGGAAAAAGGAACATTGTCTAATGAGGATCTGATTCAAAATGACCCACCCCTCCCGAAAGAAAAAAAAATCAAGAGAGGAAACATGTAAAATATGAAATCTTGAGGAAAACCAGTCAAGCTCAATGGGGGCACATTAAGCATGGTTTATGACAGGACAAGATTTCTCTTTAGAGGGCGCTTTTGCCAGTCTTCTTTAGATGGACTGTGAATATTTATGGTTTTCTCTGTGTCCCTTTCTTCTGCTCCATTTTCCGCTCTATATTTAGGCACTGTGTCACTACATGGCAGATGCGCTATTTGTCAAGCACCCCCCCCCCCCCACCACCACCTTTAGAGTCATCAAATTTCAAGAAACATAAAAGATAATTAGAGCTGAATATGCAGATATGTGTGTGCTGTTAATTGGCAAAAAAAAAAGAGGGGGGGGGGAGCAAAGGTAAAAGCGATTATAGGTTTTCACATTTACCTTTTTGTATTGATTCTCCTTCACCTGTGTTTGATATCGGAGCCGACTCTGACACCGTGAACTTTCCTAAGGCCCATTAACCAGCTTTAATCATTTAAACACTTTTGAGAATTAATCAGCTTAATCCGATTGGCAGAGAAAGTATCAAACCACTTAATTTGATCTGGCCTAGCTGGCTTCTGCGAAGAAAGGGGGTTGAGGATTTAAGCGGCTTTTCCCACGTGACCATTCTGTGTGTTATTTCATGTTTGATTAAGCACTTTTGCAAGGTCTATGCCAGCAGAGCACCTCTGACCACAGAAACAGCCCATGGGATTAGTAAGAGGCAAAAATAAACCATACTGACTGTTAGTACTTGACAGATTGCTTAATTTAGACATGTTTGTGTATTTACTGCACTGTTTCAGACCAACAGTCCTACTTCTCTTCATTACAAGTGTGAACTAGTTCATATTTGTGGTTATTTTACCGCCCATTTTTCTGCTCCCGGTCTTTATTGTAGACATTAGGTGCTGCGTGAGAAAGTCATCATGCACAGAGAAGTCAGTGCGAGGAAAACAGCAGGACTTCACTTCCTGCAGTGCCAGATTCAGGTGCAGGAGCAGGAGGAGGCTCTGCATATGGTGAAGGTTTTGGCAGGAACACAGATTGGAGCTCCTTCCAGCCCCGGAGGCATAATGCAAGCCTCAAACTTGTGAACTCACAGAAGCGAGTAAAGCTGCAGGTAAATACTGCCTCATACTCACACCATATTCAGGGTGGAATGAGCTGGCCAGGAAGCACATAACAGAGTTGTGTCCTGTCATGGTCAGAAAAAAAGAGTAGATTAATCTATGAAGGCCTCAGATAGAGATGTTTTCTTTTAAGGAAGCAGATAGCATTAAGACACAACACAAGCCCCCCCTCTCCCCTTTTTTTTGTTAAATAAAAGGTCCATTTATTTACCATAAAGTGACCTATCAGGCAAATTAATTTCAGCGAGCCATATTATAGAAATTTACTTTAGTATTTGTTGGGTTTGATAATAAATCCACATGGTGCAGAGCATTAAAGGAAATGGATTTACTGCCCTCTTACATCCAGAGAAAATGAAAATGAGCTTGACTCCCACGGAAGGTTGTCATAATGAAAAACATAATAGTCAGTGAATGCCAACATTATGAGAAGCAATTTCATTAAAGCGTTAGAAAGTTGCGGAGTATGTGACTTCTCAAGGTCCCTCCACAAATGTTCAATCAGAATATTAACAGTGTGTGTCTGGAAGCTGGCTCGCGTCTGCGTGCCGGCGCAGTGGGAATGGATGCGCCGGAAATCCCAAGAGACCCGCAGAGGCTTTTGGCTTTTGCAATTATCTAACACACAAATGCAATATGTGTCGAATTAGCTGAAAGCGCTCCATCAGGAGGGGAAAGGTCGGAGTTTGTCATCCACAATTTGAGACAGAAGCACCACTTTGTGGCTCTACCCTTCACCTGCGAGCACGCTTCCCTTTAGCGGCGCATAACAAATGCAAAGTGTGCAACTTGGGAGAGATCCAGTCTGGAGTCGCAGCAGTTAACGTCACTTATAATTGGACTTCATCCAGCAGACGGAACCTGAATGAGGACAGTGGGGAGTTTCTCATCTTCACAGATCGCTGGCACCGGTACAGTAGCCAACTGTCCTCTAGAGAGAGAGACGCACTGTGCAGATTAATGGCATCACTGTGCCTAGATTTGAAAACTTCCATTAATGGAACACCAATGATAATTTATTTGGACAGCAGAGCTGCTTCTCTGTGAATAATGAAGTGGCCTCAGGATCATTAATATGATGGATTCGCTCTAATGCAGTGATGCTGTGCCAGAAGTCCGAGCTGTGAAGGAAAAGACAACAAAATAGAAAATCAAAAATCACAGCTTTGTTCATTGTTCGCTTGGATTCACAAAAAAATGCTATTAAGTACTGACACTGCTTCTTTACAGGGATTTAAGGGTTTCCAAGAACCGATACCTCAGATGATTTTTTATTTGGATCTCTCCTAATGAACTACACACTGTTAATCCTTCTGAGTTTATTTTGCAGGTATTCCAGGTGATGAGTCAGCCAGGCATGACAGTGCGCTGTATGACTTGCAGAGATGTGGTTTTACTCACTGTTACTCTATCCCATCAGTCTAAAAAGGAGAATTACCAATTATGCATGCCTGCCTCTGTCAGAGCTGCTGTCCCTCATTTGTCATGGGACCACCCAGCATATGTTACAGCTTTCCACTTTTTAAGATCATACACTAAAGCGTTTATTAAACAGCTCATGAATTAGCATTACAACTTCAATATGCTTCTGTGCAAAAGAGAGCTCAGACGAAAGCAGACTCCACCGTCTGTCAGGGGTTGTGGGACTCATGCGGAAGGGTTATAAATAGGTAATCGTTCAGGAGCGGCTGCAGGTTAAGGCAAGGGAGCTCGCTGAGGGCGGTAGTGACTCATTGCCCTGTCTCATTGCATCATGTCAGTTACCTGGTGTTTGCACCTGTCACTGCAACCCCACCTCAAAATCCCTGACTGAAGAACCTGCTGGAGGGCACATCACTGAAGTCTATTGATGAAATGATGAAATGAACGTGTGAAATGCAAAAGGAGTTACTTTCAGTGACGAGCCCAAAAGAAAATAATACTGGATTGTGCAGTTTCCCTCAGCTCCTCGGAGTGTTTTGGCATTTTAATCTAATTGCTAAGCCCCCACCCTCAGCGCTCTTAAAGAGTGGACTCAATGCATTTTCATCTGAAAGAAAAGAAAAGTTATGAAACAGACAAACTGCATAGATCTAGGTGATCAGTAGTTGATGATTTGGTGTTAAGTGACTCATCTTTAACACAAAACCAAAGTTGCACAGATTAAAATGCAAAAAGACCTTGTAGCACATACATAGATATTACTAATGAAGTTTAAGAAGGACTCATTTCTACTTTATCTTAACTAGCTGATCTCCTCGGCTCTATTACAGTGCTTTCATTTGATCAGGACTGTATTTAAGAAAATCGAATGCTTGGGTAGATTCAGTGTCCCAGATAAACTTTGTATTACAGCTTCTGTCATATATATGAAATCTTTTGGTGTGCAGCAAACACTCAAACTAAAATGCTGATGTAAAGGTTGTCATAGATTTCATCACGTTCTGCAATCTAATGTAGCTGAAAGCCATATTCTGCCGGAACAAAAACTGTAAAACTAATTATTTCATTTCATGAAGCTTATATTATGCATGCACCGTAAAACTCCTCCACTGATTTGGATCAATAGCCACACACTCCCTAATGTTCCTCTTTAATGTTCTTCTCTGAGCTGTAATTTCAGGAGGGTTTATTATCTGAGCCCTGCCAGACTGCTGTGGCTGCCCTTATTTAAAAAGCTATTTTCAGCGCGCGCTGTCACTTTGGCTGGTGTTGTGACAAATAAACAATATAACCCAGGGATTCCTGTGGGTGTCAAAAGATCAGGATAGGACTACTTGTTTGTGAGCGCTAGCCAGCCTTTCATTTTCAAAAGCCTCTAATGCACCCGCAGGAGACGTGAGTCTTGTTTCCACAGGACGAATATGGCTTAACACCCTGCCAGAAATCCACGATGCTCTGCCACACGATCGTTTTCTGTGTCAATGACATCTGAGCGCCGCGCCACAGGATGTGCGTTGACTTGGACAGCCTTTTAAGAGAATCAGTGCACATGCGTGTAACCCCTGGGAGAAGACTGATCATCAGGATCTAAGATGAAGGAAGTGCTTTCTGTAACAGCTCATCCATCGGAGCACTCCGGTCCAAGGCTCATTAAATGACCGGTCTCCTCTACTACATCATTTTGGTCATCTACCTCGCAACAGCTGTCTGCAGCAACAGAGCCCTGAAAAGCAATGTAAAGGGATCCAGCTGGTATTTGTCTTTTCAGTGAGGTCATGATCTTATTGCACATGCAGGATGCTGTAATTAGGACAGCAATAATTAAGCTAATGCGATGTATGTTGGCAATACGTTCAACACGAGCCTGACACAGTTTGTGAAGAATTTTTTCTCACATAAGATAGAATGTCATTGGGAGAACAATTACCGAAAGCTTCTGCACGAGCTGATGTGACTGTGGATGATATGTGACAACATGTCTGCACCATAATTGACATTGCTTTTCCTTGTTAGGCTGAAAAATAGATGTCTAGCTGTGCATAATTCATTGAAATGCATTTTTTTCCTGCATTCAAGGCCAGAGTTGCCACATCCAGTGTCTGTGTTGTTTATTCTCGACATCAAGAGAGGAATGGAGGCGATCTGCAGGATGTAATGAGAACCTCACAACCACAATTGGAGCAATCAGAGCATGCTAAACCACAGAGGAGGTGTTGTTTTTTTCTTCTCCCGTTTGGTCCAAATTCTGAGCTGAAGATCCACGTTTGTGAATAAATATATGCCCAGAAGTCTGGCCCGTGCACCCACTTACAGATTTATTAAGGGTAATGGAAAATGAACTTGTGACTCCAGAGATGCTGGACACTAAAGTTAAGTCAGTTAAACACTAGGAACTTCTGGAAGTATACATATTTTATTGGCATATCCATATTTTATTGAAGTGCTCATTATGCTGAGTGATGGCTTTGATGGAGATTTAATCAGGTCCTCTTTAATCTCTCATTCATTTCATAATGACCTATTTTTTCACATGACATTGAGCCAAAGGTGCACATGGTGTTTCATTGTGGCACTGCAAACTGTCAGGAAGAAAGTCTCATGTAGATTTTGGCTTTGCAAGCGAATAACACACACAGGGAGCTGCTGGATACTGATGTTTACTGATAGCTGGAAAACCCAGGGACTCTCCCTTCATTTTCAAGGACATTTTCAACTGAATAGAAGCAATTTGCTGCTGAGGTGCAGGATATAAAAAGTTATCTTAGTTAGATTTGTGATTTTTGTGCTGAATCAGTGATGTATTTCTAATTGAAATCACTGCTTCTGGTTTATGCCCATTTGATAGCGTTTTGCCTGAAATCACCTGACACGACGGCCAATAAGTTTAAATGATACACACTGAGAATCTAACATGATCACAGTGATGAGGCTCACATGTTGAATTTTAGCTGAGGTAATGCTTCCCTTGTTGACCATCTCATTTTACAGCATGCCAGTGTTAATTAGCACAGACCATAAAGTATGTCCACGGCTCCATTGTGCATGCATTTAGCTGAACCTCAGACAGTTACTTAAAGTTAGTGCAAGTCTTAACAGAGAAATTGCCTGTGACAAATCCAATCATGTTAAAACTAATAGTTGCCAAGGCAAGAAAGCCTGCAAACGCATTTGTTAAATTCATCCAGGATTTTAAAAAAGCAACTTTTTACTGGATTTCATGATATTATTGTCACTCTGGGTAGTAACTTTGACCTATTAGATGTGAGGCTACTGTGTCGTTTCAGTACAGTGAATGTCTGCTTTCATTTTCATGAAGATCTATCGCTATACTTGTTGAGATATTTCAATACCTGGGATATGAAAGATGGATGACACTTGCCAGTCTGAAAAGTCTAGCCAGTGTCAGAAGTGCCTTAAATCTGCAATCTTTCTAAAGACTGACAGGGGGGGTTGCTCTTCTGGTTTCAATTATAGTGGAAGTGGAAAAATACACTCAGCTGGTCCAATCTGTGACCTCAGTAAACACTTTCCTGATCAGTTAATGGTCTCAAACACATTTTCTTAGAGTAAAAGGGGAGAATGAAGCAGGTTCGACAAAATGAGGTTTAAATACATAGTTGAGCTAATACCTGCTAACATGTGCATATGTTTAGATTAGCCTCAAGTACTAAATAAAGTTACTGCACTCAGTCTTGATGGAGAAAGGAATGGCTGTAGTAAATTGCATTATCTTAATGAGTGTCTTGTACAATGAACTTAACACGGCCTGGTGATGTATTCACACTGCATGCACCATAAAGAGATTAGCTAGTGTTACACAGTGCATAACCAAAAGCATGACAAATAGGGTGGTTTCCTCCTACAAGGTGTGTGTGTGTGTGTGTGTTTGTGTATGTGTGTGGTACTCTATATAGGGGCCGATAGTTTCTTAAAATAGGTTGACAATGTGACACCCAAGGTAACCATGGTTACTAAGGAAGAGGAAGGAGAGAGGGTGAACCTGTCGAGGAAACACATGGGTTTTCTGGGTTACTACAACTGATGCACCAGAAACGCCGCCATTATCACAATATTTAGACATATGTTTCCTACATCTGACATATTATATTGCAGAAGTGTTGTATGTATATGCACAGATCTAATTTGGAAAAACGAACCCGTGCACACTGCAGCTGATGTTAAAACTACATCTACTAAATGTCATAGTTCCATGCAAATGTTCCAGTAACTGCAGGCTTGCTCGCCAAGTTGCATTGGCAAGCAAGCGTGAGAGAAACAGGAAATCACAGAGACAGCAGACGAGACTTTTTTTTCTTTCAGGTGTATTTGATCTTCATGACAAAGCATAATTTGCTTTGTTAAGTGATGAAATAATTGATTGTTCTGCACCAAATTATCAAAGAAAGGAAAATTAAAAGCTCTTACCCAAGGAGAAAGGACTGATATGATATTCCACTCAACACTCACAAAGTAATGTGATGGCACCACTATCCAAGCAACACTAGAGTCTCAGAATGATGAGAAGAGATGACAAAAAAGTACCAACAAAAGTTTTCTTTTATTGTTATTCAGAAATCTTGTAAAGTAATAACTTTGAATTAGAATTAAAATTAAAGTGCATATTTAAATGTATTTAAAGTAGTTCAAAGTCCACATTTAAGTGAGATTATTACATGTTTTTACTGATTTTTTTTTACTTAGAGTAGCACCTTGGTTACATAACTGATATTAAAATGCATATTTAGATATATTTAATGATGCTCTGAGTGCATTCCAAAAAGTAACAAGGCCACAAAGTTCTTCCAGTGATCCTCTAAACGATGGTGGTTGCATTGTGACCTTGTTTTTGCTCATTATTTTTGTTTTTCCCTCTCTCATTGTCCACTTCCTTCCCCAGTTTTAAAGTATGTGTAAGGAGCTCTTGCAAGTAATTGCAACACTGCTAAGTCCAAAGAATAACATCTTTAACCAGGCGGTCACAAAAAAGTATTCCAGTTGGGCTGGTAAAAGTGGGACACTCCTGGTGATGCGTGCCTTCATATCGTCACTCATCAAAATATCCCAAATTCTGGAGTTGACGTGGTCCATGCCTGATGTTGTGCAACCATTCATGGAGTCCTCTGGGATTTGAGATTTTGAGGTTTCTGACATGTCAGGAGAGAGGTTCCCGGGCGATGGGATGTATAAATGAAGAGCTGTGGCAGCGCTGTCTGTTCAGATTATCCGTGGTCCTCCCCTCATGCAGATGAAGGTCGTGATTCAGTCATATTTCTCAATCTTGCGGTTCGACTGGAAGACATTAAATTGTTATAGAAATATATACGCATGGCTCTTAAACAATACGGATATGTCTGCTTTTACTGCCGATTAAACCCACTCCAATTATTAGCATCAAGAAAAAAAGATGACCATCGTTCACTTCCCATTATCCTGCTCTGAAGGAAAAGTGGTTACGCTGCTAATGGTCACTCTCCGGGGACTCGTGCAAGGAGGAAAGCATCAAATCACATTAATCTGAACAGTTGGCTGGTCCCTTTGGGCCGGATGCTTGCAGATGGCAGAGAGCTGTGCGTGAGGTGTTTAACTTCTCTCAAGTTGACCCGAATTAACTTGCGTTTTTGCACTACTGACTTGAGGGATCAACAAGGCGATCCTGGATAGTGATTATTGTGAAATACAGCATCAGAAATGTGACAAATAATAAAGCTGGATCATGTGATTGTGTCTGGCTTTGACGCTGTTAGCACAGATCACCACCTTGCATATATATCAAAATCTCTCTTTGCCTTTTGTGCTGCGCCAACACAATCAAGTTTGTTGGCTTTATAAATGTTTCTATTTCCTCCAGTGTGACAATGCAGCCTCCTCCTCTCCACTTTTTTCTGGGTATCTGACCTTCAAAGAAAGCAGATGTGTCACATGAATGATAGAAAGACCTCTGCTTCTGACCTTTAAGTGATGCATGCCTCTGAGCAGTAAGTGATATTAATGGTTTTGTGCTGTTATGATGCACCAGGTTCAAATGTCACCTCAAGGCATTTAAGGTAGACTGTGCCGTGCACCTGGACATGTCCTTACATCTAAGGTCAACGGAGAATGCAACAGGCGTGGGTGGGTGATCAACAGTAGCTAAAAGGCTTTTAAACAGCCTGCTGGCCTTCATTAAAGTCTTTTGGCTATTTCAGCCAGCCTTCACGGAGAGGTGCCGCTGATGGTGCCAGTAAATGGATAGTCTCTCAGTCTGTGCAGCAACAAACAAACTTCTAGCACATTCCTGCAACGGAGCGAAACTCTGTTTAACAAATGATCACGTTAGCGCTCCCTCGTCCCTGAAATCTGAAACTAATTTGGTTTGATTGTAGCATTAACGTATCATGTGCTGAAGGGAACATTACAGGCTCGGTGAAGTTCCTGGGTCGTGATGTTCAATCAAAAGCCTGAAAAAAGCCCCTATCCCACCCCCACCCCCAAACTGCTGCCTAATTAGAGAATAAAATCACAGAGAGATCCCTTTAAAATGTGCAACTTGCTTCCAGATTGTATCCTTTCTTTAATAGTAGACTAATAAATACAATTTATACTTTCACTTCCTAAAGGGATGCATTCAGTGGCCATGGAGCAGTTACTGCTGATGATCCATTTTATGTACTATCACATAGTGCTTGATTAGGTGTAAAAACAGTGTTCCGGTTATTTAATTTGCCCACAACTATGAAATCTACAATGAATCTCCTGCTGCTGGAAAGCACATTCTGGAGCAAACAATGATTGTTTAAAGATTCACTGTGCCAATATGTTGTGTACAAACTGGAATATGCAAATTGAGTGCAGCAGCTATCTCAAATAAAGCCCTGTCGGTATTAGAGGAAATATTCGCTTAAAGTAAGCACTATCTGTCTTAATATAGCATATTACATAGTAGTAAATTCATGCAACTATATTGAAAACCTACTAGAAAGATACATCTTTATTGTAAACAGCAACAATCACAAGGCAACACAGACAGTCTGACTAAGGAACGGTGGAAGAGGTAGGGTGATGACAAAAACCAAGGGCAAGTAAAAAGACATGGGTGAGAAATAATGAGCACAAGGGAAGCAAATTACAAAAGGATACAAAAAACATTTGTAAAACAATCATGGACACATGAGAGACGGACCCAGTGACCGGCAAGCCAAGGGTTTAGATGAATGGCCAACAAAACGGGAGCAGGGGACAGAGGATTACAGGAGCATGGAGGGGCAGAGAAATAGCAGGGAAATCAGTGGGGCAGACTGCCCAGGGAAATTTGTTAAACATGATATATAATTTGTTTTGGATACATCTAAAGGGTAATATTTGGTCTGAATATGGCCTCAGTGTATAAATCTATTCCCAAGCCAATCAATTTCACAAAGGGCAAAGTTAAGGCTCTAGAGGTTAACATCAGAGCCAGAGGCAAATTTCAGTTGATGATGGCTTTTCCTTGTGGGGTCTCGTGTGTGGTCATTTTGATGGTTTCAGATGCATGTTGGCTGATCCTTTAATCACATCTCTGAAGAAGCTGCAGCAAATTTCCAAGTCAGCTGAAGTAATCGGGCAGATGTTTCAAATTTAAAGAATTAAATTCTTGTCCGATATCATCAATGCTACACGCAATAACAGTCTTTTAAACATTATAAATTGCAATTGCTGCTTAGCTTTTCCAATGCCACTGGTTAGGTCAAGAGGCCTAATTATTAAATTATGAAATATTTATTTATTTAACTCTGCTGACTCATGACTCGTGACTCGTGCTCACCACAGTTGTGGTCAGAAGTTTACATCAACTCATTATGGCAATGAACGTTATAGTAATTTGGGGCTTTAAATTATTTCTTTGAAGAGCTTTTTTCAGAGTGGAAGCCTACATCTTTAATGGCTTTGAAATACAAGAATTGGTTGCACAAGTTTGAATTTATTTCAGATTTTCTAAAAGACACACAGGGTTAAAAGTAGACATACAGTCTCAAGTATATACATACACCCCCACTAATATTTGGTTAAATGACTCTTAGCAAGTTGCATTTCGACCAGATGTTTTCGGCAGGCATCAACAAGCTTCTGCGGTAGTTCTGGATATTTGATTACTCTTCTTAAAATTTGGTTGAGTTCATTTTACTTGGTTGGCTTCCTGGCACTGATTCAGCCTTTGAGTGCAGCCTGCAAATTTTCACAACTGATTTGACGGCTCTGGGAGAAGCACTTCAGAAGCTAGTGTCAACCTGCTTTACCAACTGGAAAATCAGTTTTGTTTGGGATTCACTTCATTGTATCCAAGTTTCATCCTCTACCTGCTCATTTGAGGTAAGGCTAAAGTATTTGGAGGTCCATCCACTTTGTACAAAACATATTCAGAGCATGATGCTACCAACACTGTGCTTCACAGCTGGTACGGTGCTTTTGGGTTTCAAAGCCTCACCTTTACTCCACCAAACATGTCGATGTGTGGGGCTTCTATTTGTGTCTTCAGGATCAGATCTTGTACCAGAGGCCTGAGAATTTAACCGTTTTTAAACAGTGTCTTAGTTTTTCCTGTGGACTGCACTTTTTTTCCTCATGGTGCTGTGCCTTTCTCCCAGTTTGGGCTGTTTATAGCACTGGTCTTCACTCTTCATCTATTCCAGTCTTTTCTGGTTGTTCTGTCAGCCGCTGGTGTTTCTCAGTTGCCACATCTTTTAACCTCCCCTGGTGTGGCTCAGGATCTAGAGCAGATTGTCTATTAACTGGAAGGTTGATGGCTTGGTCCCCGGCTTTTGTAGTCGGCATGTTAAAGTATCCTGAACCCTTGTGTGAATGTGTGATCGTAATGTTAAAAGTTCTTTGTTGTAGAAAAAGGCATTTGAATGAATGGCTTTTCAGAGCTCAGGTGGCGTAGACAAATCCCAGTCCTCCACTTACCTAATCACATTCAATCTGCCTCTGTTAGAGCATCCCTAAAAACGGCCTCACAAATCTGGTTGTAGTATTTTTTAATTACTCTAGAGTTCATGTTGTAGTTTATAGTAATGGTAAACTGTATTATTAGATTTTCTCCAATTCTTATTATAGCTCAGCTGTTTTTGAGCACCCCTGGTTTCGATGTATTAATAAACACGAAATAGCATCGAAATGAAATATGAAGTGCTTTATAGTTTAGTGAGTCTTTATTATGTATCGTGCAAAACACAAGCTGTCCACAGTATCACAAACAAAGACAAGTGATTTCTCATTTTAGTCGTATATAAAGCATTTATGGCTTTTGCATTAATAGAGAGAAGGCTGCTGTCACACGTGGGAACTCCCACTGTGACTCCCTGCTCAGAGGGGATGTTGAATTCAAAAGTCCAGGTGGAGACTGGCTTAGACGGCTGCTTGATTTGTTCTGTCTCACCTTCATAAGCAATTCCCACTGGGAGGAACTCACTCCCTTCCTACCTCTATCTCCCATTTCTGCTCTATATTCAGAGCTTGTATGTTGCTTTGCATTTGCTGCAGCCATGCTTTGCTTCACTTTCCTTGATTTTGCCAAGGAGTTCTGCTGACTTTTGAGAGCATTTCTGGTTGCCCCAGCACTGCAACATCTGTTCTCTCATCTCTCATATACAGTTAGTGCAGAATTATTAGGCAAGTTGTATTTTTGAGGAATAATTTTATTATTGAACAACAACCATGTTCTCAATGAACCCAAAAAACTCATTAATATCAAAGCTGAATGTTTCTGGAAGTAGTTTTAGTTTGTTTTTAGTTTGAGCTATTTTAGGGGGATATCTGTGTGTGCAGGTGACTATTACTGTGCAGAATTATTAGGCAACTTAACAAAAAACAAATATATACCCATTTCAATGATTTATTTTTACGCGTGTGATGGAGCATTGTCCTGCATGAAAATCATGTTTTTCTTGAAGGATGCAGACTTCTTCCTGTACCACTGCTTGAAGAAGGTGCCTTCCAGAAACTGGCAGTAGGACTGGGAGTTGAGCTTGACTCCATCCTCAACCCGAAAAGGCCCCACAAGCTCATCTTTGATGATACCAGCCCAAACCAGTACTCCACCTCCACCTTGCTGGCGTCTGAGTGGGACTGGAGCTCTCTGCCCTTTACCAATCCAGCCACGGGCCCATCCATCTGGCCCATCAAGACTCACTCTCATTTCATCAGTCCATAAAACCTTAGAAAAACCAGTCTTGAGATATTTCTTGGCCCAGTCTTGACGTTTCAGCTTGTGTGTCTTGTTCAGTGGTGGTCGTCTTTCAGCCTTTCTTACCTTGGCCATGTCTCTGAGTATTGCACACCTTGTGCTTTTGGGCACTCCAGTGATGTTGCAGCTCTGAAATATGGCCAAACTGGTGGCAAGTGGCATCTTGGCAGCTGCACGCTTGACTTTTCTCAGTTCATGGGCAGTTATTTTGCGCCTTGGTTTTTCCACACGCTTCTTGCGACCCTGTTGACTATTTTGAATGAAACGCTTGATTGTTCGATGATCACGCTTCAGAAGCTTTGCAAGTTTGAGACTGCTGCATCCCTCTGCAAGATATCTCACTATTTTTGACTTTTCTGAGCCTGTCAAGTCCTTCTTTTGACCCATTTTGCCAAAGGAAAGGACGTTGCCTAATAATTATGCACACCTGATATAGGGTGTTGATGTCATTAGACCACACCCCTTCTCATTACAGAGATGCACATCACCTAATATGCTTAATTGGTAGTAGGCTTTCCAGCCTATACAGCTTGGAGTGAGACAACATGCATGAAGAGGATGATGTGGACAAAATACTCATTTGCCTGATAATTCTGCACTCCCTGTACCTGTGATTTCTCTTCTTCTTCTTTTTTTAAAATCACCACCTGGTTTCATTTTTTCATCAGTTACGGTAATCTGTGTTTTCTCCAGGCTGTCTTTGAAGTACTTGTTCTGTTAGATGCTATATAACCATTAGTGTTTGCCTTCAGATGTCTCTTGTTTTTTGGCATCTTTGTATTGTGCAGCTTAAAACAAGACATAGATTTGCCAACAATCTGCTTTTCAATTTCACACAGATGTGAGCCAATATAAAAGTGTTTGTTTCGGGGCAATTATAACTTTTAGAGTTTCTTTTTTTGTTTATACCACTCTCACTTTGCACCAAAGTACGCCTTAGGGAACAACAGGGGAGTGAATATCTATCATAAATCATACTGGCAGCTGCACTGGTGAAGCGTGTACATCTCACATCACCCAAACAGCACCTAAGTCTTTTCCTTGTGATGCAGATCACTGATGCTCTAGGTTACAAGTTGCAGGAATGCACTGCAAACACAAAACAACCAAGAGGAATTATGTATTTTTTGGCTTTTCACACACACCATTCTGTCACTGTGCCTCTTTTTCTAAGCCTCGAAAATATATGCCTATTCCAAAGCCGCCTTGCTGGTATGCCAGCAAGATGAATAATATGAAGCCACTTCACTGGATATTTACAGGATATGAATTTCCTCACCCATAGGTTGCATTGTGTGTGTGTGTGTGTGTGTGTGTGTGTGCGCATAGCTTCTTTATTTGGAAGCCAGAGCCAGAAAGGGCAGCCTGATGTTTCTCTGTGTGTAAATGCACACACAGTGGTGCCCACACATTCATTACCTTCATATCAGGTTCAGACATAACTCTTCTCTTGCTATTCTGTGTTTACCTTGAGCTCATAGGTGCATTAGCTTGCATTAGAAACCTAAAACTGACTGTTTTAGGTTTCACTGACAAAGGTTGGAAAGAGGGGGAGGCAGCTGAGCAGTACTGTTTGCCTTTGCAGAGCAGAACTCCTCCACTTCTCTTCTCCCGTTACACTCCTCCGCTATCATCAAGGTTAATTAAAAAATGTAACCACAGCTTCAGTTTTAAAGCCACCTCTGGAAGATTCCTTAGAAAAAACGTGTCTTTCTCTGCCTTTCCTGCACCTTCACTTGGGGTTTCTCTCTCTCTCTGCTCTTCCACAATGGTCCTTTGGCCATCATTAGAACTTGATGAACTCTGTTTAATAATCAAGGGAATATGTGGAGCTGAGTTTGGCTGTGGTGTTCCTGTATCCTACAGGCACTGCGGCGGTGGCGCTTGTTCGTGTTTGAAAGGAAAGTCCCCTGTGTGTGCTCCCGATGTGTTTTCTGCATGCTGTCAGGGGGGACATAAAATGGTCTGCTCACATCTTTGTCTGATTAGTTTTAGAGAGTGTGTTCATTAGACTTAGCACATTAAGTTAACTTATGGATATCTCACAATGGCCCAATTCCCCCAAGTACACAGCAACTGATGTCCCATCCATTCGCTTCCGCTTATCCTTTCCAGGGACGCGGGGGGCGCTGGAGCCTATCCCAGCTGTCATAGGGCGAGAGGCGGGGTACACCCTGGACAGGTCGCCAGTCTGTCGCAGGGCTGACACACAGGGACAGACAACCATTCATACTCACATTCACTCGCACATTCACACCTAGTGGCAACTGATGTCTGGGTGATAAATCATTTCAGTCTGCCTGCTTTAATTGGTTGGTCATATTTTGATCTTAGTGTACGTAGAAGGAAGTCATACTCTGTATCACTTAGCCTACATGTGTCTTGTGGTCTCTTTCAGACTTAAATGCACCACAATGTGTTATGTTTACAGTCTCTGTTGGGTTTGTAAATGGATTTGTGTCTGATATATTTATCTTTTTGACGACTACTTTAGCACACCGGGGCAAAGACATTTCTCCTCTCAAGCTTTTATCACAGCCTTGATTGAAAAAAAGCAGCCTTTGAGATGACATTTTCTCTCAAGTTTAACACGTGTTCTTTCTGTCACTTTCTCTCAGCCAGCCATGGTATTGGAAATTATTCAGCATTAGTGTGCATGGAGCCTGGTAGACTCGAGGAGCTACTCCCCAGCAGCTGGATGTCACATTCAAATAAAAGTAAATTAGCTGTCACCACAAGGCTAGGCTTGGGAACTGCTGCTGTGCCTAAGAAGCTATCCTGGTCCAGGCAACAATACAGATGCAATATATGTGGAAATGCTTTATACTTTCAGATAGCTGCCTTCTTATCTGATGAAATACAGCTATAGAAATATAGACATGCTGAATCACAGCACCGGGAATATAGTAGTGTATAAATCACCTGCTGTTTGCAGTGAGCAGTGACAAAAAAAGAGAATTATTAGGTCCTTCGTTTGAGTCCTTCCTCCTGCAACAGCAGACAGTTGCCCTCTCATTATCTACTGGCCAACATGTACTGTGGAGTCAGACTCATTACCTGCAGCAAAGCTCTAGGGACAGGCCAGATTGGCACAGTTGGCAGACGGGGTGATACATGCTGTCTTTAACGGTTTGTTTCAGCACAAGTCTGTGGATTCTTGCAAAACAATGTGTTGGAGATGTGCTACTTATTTTAACTAGTAGTGGATGTTGTTAAAAACGATATATTTTAAACCTAGCATTAAAAAGGATGTTATTGAAGTTAACTACCACTCATATTATTTGCAGGGCACATTCTTAGAAATAGACATACAACAGCTAACTCGGGCATTCACAGAATATACCTCTATGTTTAGAAACTGAAAACCAGCAATCACTAAAATGAATCTGAAAACCTTCTTATGGTGATGCTTTGGTGACTCCCGGTGGTCACACTGAGTAACACAGGAAAATGTTTACTATAGAATATGAATTATTTATTAGAACAATAAGAGAACAATACTGAGAAATAGGATGAACCTCGACATGAGTACAACGGCACAGTGTATACGTTGTATTTACAATACATTACATGCACATCACAAACACATATCTCAGCTCACAGTACAACACTCACACGATGGGCCACACTACATCAAAATAGCATGGCTGCACCAGCCATTTTTTAAGTATCAATATGAAGCCAACATAAGCATAAATAACTCCATGAAAGTACCACTATACTGTACAAAATGTTCCGATATCTCACTGTTCTTATGAAGTGTGTAGTGTTTCACACAATAAATATTGACAGAAGCATGTTGTGCATTGAAACGAGCAGTGAAAACAATATAAAGCAATCTGTACAACTTTCATTCTGCTGCTCTAAGCTCAGTGGGTTCCTGTCATTGCTAGTAACGACATGCACGTTTTGATGACCTTTTCCGCTGCTCACACATTTTACTGCAGCCTTTGATTTCCATTTTATGTTTAACATAAATAGCTAAGCTCATTAACTGATCAAGAATTGATCAAACACATTCTGCAAATGCCTTTTCCCCCTCTAAAAATACTGCATTCCTTCATTCAATGATGCCTTGTGTTTGCACACTAGCTAAATAAATTAAGTAATGCTCAAGCTACTGATTGTCACCTTTCTAAGCTGCTGAAAACATTAAAGGGGCTTGTCCTGTTTACTTCAGATTTGCAATTTAAAAAACCCTTTTTTAAAACCATCTTCCCACTAAAAAGTAATTTGGATAAATGTGCATTTAAAAAAAAACAACAAGTTGTTAAATTGCACCGTATTTAGCTTTAAAAAATCCACCACCTTTAAAGAAATTCCTTAACCTTATTATTGGTGACACACAGATTTTCCTTCCTTGATAAAAACAACTTGTGCAGCGTATTCTCCTTTATATCATGTTATCTTCATCTCATTATACTGATAAATACTTGCACTGTTCATGATCAAATCAGGATTCATACCTGCTGCCACACGGAGGCAGCACCAGTCCCCTTGCTGAAGCATCAGTGTATGTATAAGTCTAAGAGGAGGAGTCCTCCTCCACTGGGTGGAGAGCGTGCCTCTTCAGCAATGTCTTTAGTATCTCCACCTCCCGCTCTGTCTCTTTTAGTTTCTTACGTAGTGTCTCATTAGCTTTACGGAGCTTCTGGTTCTCCTGTTAAAGAAACCTTATATTAAAATAACAAGTGGGCGATATGGTGCATAAAAGTAGAGTATAATTCATAGTGTGATACTCACCAGTTCCAGAGTTTCGTAGGTAGGTTTGCTCTCCTCCTCTGGCTCTTTAGGCTTTTGCACAACAGAAGCTCTGTTTTCCCATTTGGCACAGTATCGCTGTTTTCTTTGGGGTATTGGGCTGGGACATGAGGTGAGGGTGGGTGTTGCTGGGACTAAGAGAGAAGCTGAGGTGGGCAATACTTCAGGTCCATCTGTCTGGGTATGGCTATGGACTCTCCTAGGCCTCGAACTGGAAGTGACTGGGGAGTCCGGGCTCCAGTCTCTCCTGTCATCCGGAGGGTAGGGGAAAGGACATTCTTCTGAACCTGGGCAGAGGGACACGCTTAGTAATTATTTCTGTTAATTTCAAAATGCACATTAACAGACGGAAATAGCTATTGTTCTCTTAGCCCTGTAAAGCCTGAACCATGAGCTACATCCAACATTTTTGTGCAATTTATTGCTCACAGTAGCACTGCTTGTGTCTGATTGTATACAAGACATTTTTCAAAAAAACAAAAATAAAAATCACGTTGATGATGTAGAGATCTCAAAAGCTCATGTATGAAATATGATACAACTAAAATGAAAGGGCTAAAATTGTCTAATGATTCCTTTTTGCTGATCACGGTCGTCTTACAAAGCTTACCAATGCGTTTGACTTGGTTCATCAGCATCTTCTCACTGACAATCTCCATGCTATTGTTCTTTCCCAACAGGCATTGATGTGGTTTAAGTCCCATTTGTGCAACAGAAAGCAGCGTGCAGTTTTTAAGTTGGTGCAAATCGGATCTGATTACTCAGCAGCAAGGGGTGCTGCTAGTTTCTATCCTAGCACCACTTCTTTTTGTATTCTATTCAACTAATTACTCTACGCAACTTTACGCAGATGACACTATTGTCTATACATCAAAGACCTCTGTTTTACAACCTCAACAGTTCTGCACTTTGACTTTAAAACTCTTCAAACCTGGTTCTCAGCTAACAAATTATTGCTTTGTAGATCAAAAAAACTTACTCTATGCTCTTTAGCGTAAAGACAAACCTTTAACTAAAATCTTTTGCCATAGCCTGAATATTTTCCCCTTCAGAAAGCAGAAAAATATTTACATTGCACTGACTCTAAACTTACTTTTAGACCACATATTGACTTTAATATTGGTATTCATTGTTCCAGACACTGTCTTGTTCACAATATTAAACAGAGATTTGTCTCACTTGCCACGTTACTAGGCACACCTGTTCACTTATCACAAATATGTTTTAAATGCAAAACACGTGCTCTTCTGCATACAAATACAAGCAGATGGGCATAAAAGGAGCCCAAAGGTCCCATAAAGCCCCTACTGCAATGTGGCTCAACGGGAGCTTTGCATGATGTATATGAAACCGACACATCTGCAGCAGCTGTGTGACACTATCATGCAAATAATGGACCTAAACCTCTGAGCAAAGTTTCTAGCACCTAGTTGAATATATGCAATAAAAAGCAATAAAAAGGCCAAACCGCTAGTGGGAACTGCTAGTGTACCTTATAAAGTGGCCAGAGAGTGTATATTACCAATTATGTGGTGGCTGTAGCTCAGGAGGTAGAGCAGGTCATCTACTAATTGGAAGGTTGGAGGTTTGATCTCTGGCTGCTCCAGTCTGCATACCAAAGTATCCCTGAATACGATCCTGAACCCCAAGTTGCTCTAAGATGCGTTCTTTAGAATGTGAATGCAAGTGAATGCATGTAAATGCAAGTGAATGCTAGATATAAAGCACTAGAAAAGGCGTAGAATGAATGGGTGTGAATAGTTGAATGAGGCATGTTTTACAAAGTGCTTTGAGTGTGTAGTAGAGTAGAGTAGAAGATCGCCCATTTACCATTTGAACTACAGTAAAATGGATCTTCATCCTCGTAATATTATAAATAATTGTAGTAGATTTGGACATATTTTGAAATGTAACTTTGATTACCCTCATAGTTTAAAACATTCTTTGGTTTCTTTTATTTCATGTTATTAACTAAAAAGCTCCTCTTTAAAGTAACTTTTATGCCTAAAGAGCAATCAGTGATCCTTAAAGAAAATGGCTCAGATCAGTTATCACACCATATGACAAAACAGTACGTCAGAAAGACTAATTTTGAAAGAGCCTGAGTCTCTTAGTTAGTCAGCCTATAATAAGCAAAAACGAAAGTTTTTCTGCTCCGAATATAGAAGCATTTTTAAAGCCGGTGGGCAGCTTGAGTTTTACTGTAAGTGAAACTGTTCCTAGCGATAGATGGAGGGAAATCACCCTCACAGCAGACCTGACCTTGCCTTCAAGAATTGTTTTTTCTTACAGCTATTGCAAACTCTTTTTGGCACAGATGAGAAAAAAACAACTTTATTTTCTGTGCAGTGTCGGAGGCAGTGATTACAGGAAACAAAAACTGTCTCACCAATGAACAAGTGGCTTAAAAACTTTCCGCCAGAAGATGGCACATGATACAGAAAATTAGTGATTACTCCATGCCGGGTATTTGTTATTGTCTACATATTTGAGGTGAGATTGTGCGGTAACATGTGCAAGAAAAGCATGGCGTGATTAACAGTACTGAATGCGGGTGTACCCCATCAACACAACCCACCATCTGAAGTGCCTGTGGTGACCGGCGTGGAGCTCGGGGTCGGACTGTCAGTGGCGTTGGTCACTTTGGTGTTCTTCTTGCACTCAAACGCCACCTGGTCCTTGCACAGCTTGTGGCAGTTCATCCCGCAGTCTGTGCAGGCCCAAAAGAATGCACGACATGTCACAACAGGAACCGAAGTTGATCTAGCTTCAATAAACTGACTTCTCACTTCTCTTTGAACACTATCTGTTCTGCAAATGCAACTCTCAGACTCTTGTTTTTGCATGCTTACTGTCAAGCAAACAAATAGTTCTCAGATCTTTAGAAGGACGGGGGAGGGGGAAGAAAATTGTGGTTCTCAGTGCAGTCTCTTTCTGTCATGTGCTGCAAGGTTCAACTAGCAACATGCAACGCAACGAAAAACCACACTCCATTTCACCTGCTCCCCACAAGACAGAGTGTACCTCTCCAAGTATTTGAGTTAACTGACATTTGGCCAGAGATACCAAAGTTACACGAGTGAGAGCACCATATTCACCTTTGCATCTGTAGCCTTGCTTGATGACACCCCATAACTGTGAGAGAAAAGAGAGAGAACAACATTTATGTGACTAAACATAAAAGAGCAAAACCCAAATGACTTTTTTTTAGAAAACAGCACCAAGGAGGTTTGTGTTTCCTTACAAATCCTGAGCAGTTGTCACAAAAGGTGGGTTTCATGTAAGTGGTCTCCTGGAAGTTGTGGACAAAGCCAAGGCCCAGCTTGGAGCAGATGACACTGGCCCGCATAAAATAAGCTGTGATCTCCTCTCTGCTGACTTGGCCTTCCCTGAAAAAACCACAACACATATATTGTAAGCTGATGTTTGCAAAAGAGCCTGATATACTAAAAATCTATTAATAGTAATAATTTACATGTTATTTTTGTAGGTTTTTTTTTAAATTTTTCATTAATGTCTCTCCATATTTATAGATGGCTACACCCACTCATCTGCCCAGTGGTTGTAAAAAAAACATATACCACTTAGTGACAACGTTTTTTACAGCACCGGTTGCCGATCAGTTGTGCTGGTTTTCATGTACACATTTAGCAGCAGCTTTATGGTTAATTCCGCAGCTATTTTATGTTTCCGGTTGCTAAACTCGCCACTACACATCTACAAATGTCCCTTTTGCTTCCTCTCCCCTGAAGTCATAAATAGCCTCTGAGCAAATACATGACCTGTCAAGAGACTCACTTCTCTTTGTCCATGACACAGAAGGAAAACGGAAAGCTAGCAGCGATTTTCTCAAAGTCCTCCTGATTAATGAAGCCGTTCTCGTCGTGGTCGTAGTTCTTGAACACGGACTGTGAATGACAACAAATAAAAAGCATTGTTGCTCAGTTGTTAGCGAACAATAGCGGGGAAGGCAGGCTGTCAGGATGGCATCATGCAAGAGAATAGTTGAAATAAGGAGGCTTGAAAACTGTGGAGGCTTGAAAAAGGGAAGCGCTTACATCGACCATTCTTTGCACGTGTTTGCTGATGGTTCGAGGATCGGGTTTAGGAGCCACTCCTGATGCCCAGTCCACAAACACGGGAGGTCTAGAAGGTGTGGCTGGCTGATTAAAAAAAAAGAAAACTAAGTCTCAGGAGATATGCAAAATAACATCTGACCAAAGGAGTTTCAGTTATCATACACTCCATAAAATAAGGCCCAAATGACGACAACTTTAAGCAATTTAATTCCATTTAAATCTGTTCCGTAGGTACGATTATGAGGGCAAAGACTCTTTTTCTGAGTGCATGGGTGAAACAACCAAGACATTACAGGCTAATTACTGCGCTTAAGTTAGTCAGTTTAACAAAAGCATAAAAATTCACTTTCAACAATGTTGCACGGATGTCAGGCTAGATGTCAGGCTAGGCACTTTCTTATTTTCAGTCTTCAGACTAAGTAATTGCTTCATTTTTAGCACACACACAGTGAAATCTATATTCTCATCTCTGAGAGAAAGCAAATAAGCCTTTGCTTCCATTAAGCATCATTACACGTTTGCTTAACCAATCTCAGGTCCCAAAGAGGTGAAAGGCTTGCTGTTTCTGTCTCTTTGCATTAGGCCAAGATAAACAGCTGCTCTCTCTAAAGAAAGAGAGTGAATAATCCTGCTTTCCAAGACAATCTATTAGTTTGTTGATATGCTGAATTTTTCCAGCTGGTAAACAAATGTTTACTTAAATCGTGTCTGTTGCGATCACTCACAGGTGCTTTGCAGTTCTTGGGTTCCCGTGCATACGACAGTTCATAAATCTCATCCTCAGAGTAGTAAAGATCCAAGGATAGCTGCAAGACATTAAAAAGCCACTTATTGCTGCATGGAAGGTAAACAGAATGAGAAAAAGGTCTCTAGATTTCTCCTTGAAACATGTTTTGGTGAAGGTGAATTCAGGTTGCGGGGTAATTATTATCTCTTCACGGGCATGCTGTCATTCAAGTAGGATTAGCACACTGCACTCAGATAATACAACAATACAGCAATCTGAACTCACTCTCATTCACATTCAGCTTGTCACCCACACACTCATAGATCATAGACTCTAATCACACCCACACGAGAAAAAGACAATCCACATGCTGCACTCATTTGCATCTTTGTATGTGTTCAGCGCTACTTGCTGAATCACATGAAGCTGCATAACAATTTCAAATGAACCCAAAGTCGCCGCGAGCAGTTCGCTACCGTCAACAGGTGAACCAGGTCCTTGTTGGCATCCAGCCTGGGTGGGATCTGCTGGAGTTGGATCAGCTCGTTGATGTGGTTGTACAGGGCCTGGAGCTTCTGGACGTTCACCTTGTTGTCCTCGACATAATCCGACATGGCCTCATTGACTGAGATCAGGTCTTTGAGGTGGACACCCAGGATGGGGATTTTAAAACCTGTACACTTGTTGTAAGCTTGTCTGTAGTTGTCATAGTTTCTGCAAGAGGACAGCAGGTCTGTCATCTCGTTCAGTACCTGGGGAATGAAATCATTTTTATCATTGTGCTACAGTTATTTTTCTCCAGTATTTTGATCCTTGACTCTAAATGAACTGGACATCGCGTTGCCAGTTACCCTTTACCTTAGTGACTTCACTCGGTACGTGCGACGTGGTGTCTTTCAATCTGGAGATTGAGCTGTGACATAGGCCTCCCACCACCGCCATTAGTGTGTTGTAGTTGTGCATAAGGTGCAGACTCTGGCGGACACGCACAAGAAACACACGTCAGTCCATTCACGCACACACACACTTATAAACGCGCAATTAAACTTGTTTCAGGTAGCCTTGGTTATATAATCCGCAACAGTGGCATTACATAAGCCACTTAGATCGTTGGCTTTTTCTTACTGCACTCTGATGGGTCGCTCTTTTTTTGGAAATGCTTTTCCCTCTCTTATTTTTTATAAATTCTCCAGTTCTTGCTGTCACTGGAGCATTATGGTGTGAAATTCGTTTCCACACCCGTGGGTTTTGAGGTTGACAGCAGTGAGCAGCAGCAGACTGGTGCATTAGTGTTGCAAGAGGTCCTCCAGAGTACAAGCCTGCCTAACGGCTCCCCAAAGCCAGTGTATCACTTCTCAGCAGGCTGCACACAGCTTCACGTTGGAGTGGTTTTAACAAGCCAGCTCTGATCAGAGACTACACTCACGAGTCATTTCCTGCTTTTCTTCTCCTACAAAGTCCTCATTGTTTAAGAGTGTTCCACTTGGTGACTTCATTAGCTTGCATTCAGATAATATTTTTCTATCGGTAAGATATTTGGATACCCTAAAAGCCTGCAGCACAGCTCCTGAGAATCACTACAAGCTCTCTGAATATGCATTACACAATTACTAACATGTGAGGGGCTTTCAGAGTGAGACAAAAGTCATATTAACACTAGTTAGATAAGGTGCTGGAACAACCGCACATAGATTGAAGCGAAGAGGAAATGTAAGCACAGAAAGTATATGTGTAGTGGAAGTGGGGGTTGATTTAACCACTACCTGTGCAACGTGGATAAACTTAGTGAAAACCTCAGCTCTCAGCTGAGCGGTTGGCCGGCTTAGCACCATCAGCTGAACCCACTGGGAGACACCGTTACACAGCGCAATGGAACGCTCCATCACGGGGATGTCCTTCATGCAGCAGCTGCGGATGTAATGCTGATAGTCTACAAACTGGCAAAGAGAGCAGAGACAGGAGCATAAACCGCTGCACGGAAACTGCAAAGCATTTCCTGTCAGGAGGAAACACTTAATGGTTCTTAGTAAATGTAATTTAAAAAAAAAAAAAAAAACAGAGAACAAAAACAAAACAGCAAAGTGTTAATGATAAGCTACAAACAGGTGCGCTTGTTCTTTTAAGTTGGTGTGTGTTTATACTCACTGATATTCTGCAGAAGGATTTAAATTCAAGGTAGGTGAGATGCTCGGCCAACTCAATGGGCTCCAGGTGGTCAAAAAGGAGCGACACCTTCCTCTTTTTACTGCTGTTAGCTTTAATCTTCTGGCTGGCTTTCCACGACCAGTCTCGTTCGGTTCTGGAGTACACAACGAAACAAAACGTGACTGCATCAGAAGAAAGGTTATGTAGCAGCAAAACTTCATAGACTGAAAAGCTGCAAATGGATTTCTTTGTTTGTTGATTCATGGAAGTCTCCCACAGAGCGTTTCATTACATTTATTTGCGGTCACTTCCTGGAGAGAAAAATGGTGCAGCTACAAAACGTGCAGTTTGGAGTTTTAATCTTTTAATTCTACAGTTCAATGATTTTAGCTTAACAAATGTAAGTATCTACCACTTTTATTAATGTTGCTGCTTTAGTATTGGGCTGTTGATCAGACACAATAAAGCATGTGATATGCGTGAAACTGATATTTCTCACATTATATATAAAACAACTCTTTGCATCACTAATTATTAATTGGCAGATTATTCTCTAAATATAATTATAGTTAGCTGCAGCATCAATCTGAGTATTTAACTTAAAACTGTGCAGTCCATTTTCATCACAGCAACCTAAATGATAAAAAACAACAACAATAAAAAATGGAAGATTTAGCATGCTTACTACGGGTCTGTGTTCTTCATAGTGAGAGTCTCTATTCTTGATCGTGACTGATTTCAGTACTTTTATGACTGCAACAAGCAACCGAGAGTTCTGTAGACCTAATGTCTCAGTTGGCCAGCTGGCCGGAGATTAACACTTACATCCATTTGGTCTCTAGGAGAGAGCAAAGTCGCTCCTGTCCGTGCTCTCGGATCAGATCCCGAAACTCATCCAGGCTGTCTGACAAGCTGTGGTGCAACCGGAACATCATCCAGAATTCCTGGATCCAGTGCCTGTAAGAGTAAAGAATGATACCAGTGTGAATGAGATGTAAAAACAAGCCAAATTGAACTCTGAGTCGGTGTATTTGTGGGACTGACCTGATGAGGTAGCATATCCTCTGGCACTCTGCTGGCTGCTCGCTGTCTACTGCCGTTTTAAACGTGAGGACTTCAGTTAAGGAGCAAGTGACATGAGCATAAACCTGATGAATATGAAAGTTAAAGCTTGGATTCACTGCTGCTTGTCTTGCCAGCAACTTATTCTAGACAATTTTTTTCTGGAGTAAATAATGAACATATGGTTGATGTGACTGTGCAACTTCTTTCCAGCAAACAAACTCATTAATAAAAAAAACTAAACTGAAAAGGCAAACACAGGTGACATTTGTTAATGTGGGAGGAGGCGACTGCATGAAGCAAAACTCCCGATGAGCATCACGGAATGAATCATTCTGGCTTACAGAGGTAAGAGAACAACAAAATGCACAAAGAAACCGCAGAATCGGTGCCTCGTATATTGTAGAAAAACTGTTTTGCGACGGATCTTTAAACGTGCGGCAGTTTAAACAGTGCTGTCAGCTCGAAAGGCTATTATTTATTACGGAGGTCACTCTGCCTTCCTTTTAGCACATGTTGCTCAGAAAAACACCGCCCTGTGAATTTATATCCAACCGACTGTATAGCTCTGCGCTGGCAGGAACGAGATTGCGGTGAAGCACATAAAAAGGCTAATTGCGTCATAGGAGCAGAAGAAGTGCCCACGCAATTCCAAGGCCAGACTGTGATGAAGACTGTTAATGGCCCCCTGTGCCTCTTCCCTGATCCTAACCCACACACTGTATTTATTTGATGCATCCTTTTGGGTCTCGGGCACAGAACGAGAGGGTTAAAAATAGCAGAGAGGGCCATTCGGCCGTGCGTGCATTGACGTGGGTCTGCGCGAGCGGGGGGCTCTTTAGGCAGTGGAGGGTCTGTGTTTATATATAGCTGGAGAGAACTTGTATGTGAAAGAGGCAGAGGTAATTAACACCTGAAACCACAAGGCTTTCTCACCGTGGGGCTGATAAGCTCCTCTGAGGGGCTTTGTGATGCCACTGCTGTTTCCTGAATGAAAGCTGAGATTATAGATCCTCCCCACAAGTCACAAGGCATTAAAAAAACATGGTTTTTTTTGGTGTGAAGCAGAGAAAATAAAAAAGCACTGAACCAAACATTCTGAAAGAGACCAAAATGCTGAAAGGTAATAGACTCCCCGCTATTGAATACACCAGCTCAGAATAGAGGAAAGTTGCACACTGAAAGCAACTGATGTACAAAATCTAAAATGTCTGACAGGAGGAGCAAACACGAACTGCCACTTTCCTATCACATTTTACACACTGACAGCTACAGGCTGCATTGTGAGCCAAGTATGAACTTGACTGCGTGTTGCTGTTGACAACCAAATGAAAGCAGCACACGGCAGAACAAGTGGTCTGATCTTGGTCTACATTTTCTGCCCAGAATTGGCCGCTGATTTGTTTGAATCACGTCCCTTCCTTGTGACAGCAGCTCCCCCCCCCCAAAGCTTTTATGATGCACTCCACAAAGGATATAAAAAGACGAGTTTGTCCAGCAGATCACCGGAGGAGATGAGGTGACGGTGCATGGTCAGGGTGATGTTCAGCAAGTGGCCGTTCCCGTTTACACATCCGTTTGCGTCTGCAAAAGAAAACGAACGCACACGTGCTCGAGTTAGGCGTCGCCGCTGTAAAGAGGAGGAGGTTTACAAAAACACACGCCACCCTCTCAGATAAAACCTGCTCTGATGGTGAGAATTCTTCTGCCTGCCTTTCATCAAATACAATCAACCAGAGCACATCACATTAAAATGTACTATTAGAGCTGCTTTTGTTGCTGTTGTTGTTTGATTATCAGAGATCAGATGGGGGTCTGTGGCATGGTTTTTGTTGCTTTTTTGGGGGGCTGGTGGGTTTTGAATATCAAATGACTCAAAGATGGTATATATGCACTCCGTTTGGCCTCTCAGGGCCACCGTACACACACACACACACATATATGTATACACACACACACACACACACACACACACATTATACACACACACACACACACACATATATATATGTATACACACACACATACATATATACATATACATAGATATACGTGTGTGTGTATATGTGTGTATATGTGTGTATTTTTTAAATACAGAAGCCGCTACTAGTACTGAGATAAACCCCCTTTTGGTTTCGCATCATGTTTAACTCAAATGTGGTTTTCAGATCCATCACACAGTTTTCTCACAGAAAGTTAATCGCATAGCTGATGATGTTTTGAAGGCAAACAGAATAACATGTTGCCATGATGTTTCTTGCTTACAGCAAATAAATCTGGATCAAAATGTATATTTATGTGGGGAAATGCAGGCCAAGCTGAGGGGGGAGTTTGAAATTTTGATATTGGGAACCAACAGAATAAACACACAAATTTTGCAAGCTATATAGATTTTGCATTCATATAATGTGAAGACCAAATATTGTATTTCAGTGTTTTCACAACTTTACTCAAGTGAAACTTTGTGTTTATAGACTCACGTAACAGTCTTTGTGCTCTTGCGTCTGCTGCTTTTTCTCTTGCAGCATCTGCTAAAACTGCAAATTGTTATTTCAGCTACTTTTCTGTGTGGTATCTTTGAGTTTCAGCAGCGATGCACACATACATAAGCCCCTCATTTCCTATAATATTTGTTCACTTCGCAAACTGGAGCCAATCAAAATGTGGGACATTATGTCAGCATGCTGAACAAGAGATAAAGGTGCTGTAAAGTCCAGAATAATATGAGACGCTTGGCCACCCTATCCCCAGCCAATAGTCTTGCATGCTAGATATGTTGGTGGGATGAGGGTCTATGCATCAATAATGTTAAAGAAATACCCTCCTCCTTCTTCATTTATTTTGTACTACATAAATCCAGCATAGACATTTTCATCACTTTACAAGAGACAGTTAGCTTAAACTTATGCCCACATTCTCGTGCCATTACCTTTCCGTTGAACGCTTACCTTTTCCTCTGATTGTGTTTACTTCTGCTGCTCGCCTGTCTCACTACCTTTTTTTTTTTGCTTCCTTTTTCCTTGCATGTATCTGACTTCCTCTCTTTGTATGCAGACCACCTTTCCTTATAATGCTCGTCTGACTCCACGCTATGACTGACATCTCGAAAAGAAAGACAAATTTCTTATCAATGACCTCTTAAAATCGGACGAGATGAGCACAAAAAGTGATTTTCCCACACACTCAAACCACTCATCTTCAGCACAAATTCAAAAATGACTGTATCGTTCCGTAAATTTGCGGTTGACGTAAAAAGGAAGTGAATTTAATAGCAGCTCTAGACTATTTGTGTCTTTCTTCCCCTGTGGTCCCTGAAAATGGGCTGAAAACCTTAAGAACAACATTTGCGAAGTCTCAAGCTGCGTGCTGTTTCCCTTTAAGCTTTGCCAGTGTCTTTACACCATCAAGGATATCAGGCGTCTGAGGACCCACTTTTAAACAATATCACCTTGGAAATACCTTGGACGCCATGGCAACATGTTTTCTAATCTTTGTTATCTGTAAGCAACTTGCCACTGCTGCCGCAGCTGACTAATCCATCCCTCATATCCTGCATCTGGTGTGTTTGTGTTTGTAACACGCAGGCTCTGCCATCTAAACCCAGCGAATGTCAGTGACCTTACCCTCCAAGTCATTAAGAGAGTAAAAGAGACAAGAAAAACACAGGGCTGCTTATAAAATGACACATGTGATACAGGTTGCAAAAATTTGGTGCAGTTAAAGTTAAGACATATGCATGCAGAACAATTCCCACTCCTTCTTGGCATTTCTGGTAAACACAAATATAATAAGATTGCTTTAATCAAATTATCAGTTAATACTCTCTTAACTTACTAACACTCAGAGTCAGACCTACTGTAAAATAAAGCACAGCAGGAGGCTGTGAGTCTCCATAAGGCAAACAATTACGCCATACTTTTTTCACAACTTTCCAACCACTAACCCTCCCTGTGCAGGGTTAATTGTGGGAGGAAATCCCCTCCGGACTGGCTGTTAGTGACTGGAACATTAGGAAAGCTGCTGCCCGGCGAATGATGATAAACACTGCAGTGGGCATGCGGCCGGTGGCCTACTTTTAAGGTTATCTTCGACATTCATCGGCCGATCCAAACATGCACGTCATGTTTCCTTGTTTTGACAGAGGCTATCAGATTGGACGGTCCTTTTGTTTTAGAAGAACCCGAGTCAGATTGCCATCTCTATGTACTCTGGGCAAAATCTTCCATAATATTTCGGACTCTGTGAAACTGTGTCGACAACACTGTTTCCATTCGTGCTTTACAACAGTAATTCCCAAGCAGGAAAAAAGCAAACAAATAAACAAAAAAAAAACTACTTAGATGGAGAAAGTAAAGTAAAAAAAACAAACTGCATATAAACAAATAGAAAAGGATGAATTAAAAGTGGATTTAAGTGGTTAAATAAACTAAAGGCTAAAGCTCTCTGAATATAAACAGCTTAAAAATGAAAGAGTAACTTAAACCGTTATCTAACAGCAAAAGATGTGAAATAGATGTTGTGATCTGTATGCAATATGTAGTTATGTAAAGTCATGAGCAAGCAAAATTAACACATTTTAACAGAAAGCCAGTTGTAATGAATTTTTAAAAAAAGCTAAATGTCATGGCTAAATAACCATTAATGTTACATAGCTACAAATTGGGATTTGATGTTAGTTAATGAAGTGTCCAAGCAGTAGATACATTGCAACAAAAACATTAAAATTAAATAAATACTGACACATCTGCACCCGCGTTTATGTGGGAGTAGATGGGTAAATAAATACAAAAATAAAAATATTCTTAAGTGTTGTTTTCTTCACAGCTGTGAAGATTGAGACTTTCCATCAGGCCAAAAAACCCCACCACTGTTTCTTGACTTATATAGCGCGTCTTATTCTATTGGCTTATAAATATTTTGCCAAATTTGCAAAAAAGAGGCAAATTAAATGCAAGCAGTACTGTAATAAACAAAAAAGAAAGCAAGAACAAAAACAGAAGAAAAAATATGGGTGTGTTCTGAGCGGTCCAAGGAGAAAGATGATGTCAACAGCTATTGATCCACACCTCGCAGTGCTCTGCATTTCAAAGGTTGGTCAGCATCTGAGGACTACCGTTCAGGGATCTGACCTTTCAGCTCAGCCAGGCTTGAAGCTGCCATCCGGTAATCCTTCAAATAGCTCTTACGTGCACTCTCACATTTGAAAAGGTGGCAGGACTCGAGGACCTTAGGGGTCCCCTGTGATGTGAGTCAAGAGGACCAGAACTGTGATGCATTTTATCAGGAGAGGCTGTGCAAGGAAAACCCCAGTCATAACACATTATCCTGACAGAGAGACACTGTCACACACTGAGGGTGTAACTTTCAAGCGTACGGGGTCTATAGGGCTAAAACCCCTCCCATTGATTCTGTATCCTGCCAACGGGAAGCCGACTGTGATTAATACCTGCATCTCTGCAGATGAATGTAGTTATGAGATGTCATTTTATGTGCAGTCCATTGTAACACTTCTCCACTGCTCTTGCTGCATTTGCGTAACCAGGCAACGGCAGTTTGAAAGCTTGTCTCTTCAGAGATGCAATCACCATAACTCAAAGAGCACTCCAGACAACTCGATGAAGCCAATGATATCTGCTTGATTGATCCAACTATAGCCTACACAATCACTGCTGTGCTGTTCTTTCATTTAAGTACGCCCTCTATATATCATGCAGCCAGTGAAATATTAATGCACAATTAATAGAGTGCAGCAAAAAGCATTTCTAAAAAATTAGCAAGCCTCAAACACCGTGTCCCTCAACATTAAGGCACAAAATCAGGCCGACAAGAGACTTTATCTTCAAACCATGAAATCTTACACTAAACAAAAATAAAGTCAGCCTTGGTAAGAAATCACTTTTTTACTTTCCAACACGAGGCACTCCCTTCTTTCTTTAGAGGCCTGCCTAAACTTGTTGCTGGTGAGAGAAAGTGGTGAGAAAAACAGACTCCTTAAGCTACAACATTCTGTGATCTCGCTTAACCTGAAGGTTTAATGTCTTCTGATATCCGAAGGACTGCATAACCTGTTACACAACCATAGAGCACAAACACCCTCTGGAGTCTTTTGTTCACTGCAGGACTTCACCTTGTAAAACAAACCAGCCAAGAAGGTCAGCGCTAACTTACCAAAAGACTGCAGGCAGGCTTGGATGAGCTCCTCCCAGGTTGCGCCCTTGGTGAGGTGTCCCAGAGGCATTACTGATTTACTCGGCGGGGTATGGGCCGGGCTAGGTTTGTGGAACCTGTGAGGCCGACCTGGAGGAGAAACTCTAGACCTGGAGGTGCATCCTTGAGTCACTCTCCTTGAGAAACACCAACACAAGAAGAACAGTGAAGGGCGGAGGAGGTACAGGAGGGTTAACTGCAGTGAAAGTGTGCCTTTCTCCTTTTGCTATTAACATGTATGACTGTACATGCACACTCCTTAAACCATGATTTTACGAGAGCACGGGTTAAGAGCCCACACGCATGAAAGGATTTGTCCCACAGTCACACAACTCGAAGGTGTTATTTACACTTAAGAAACCCCCGTGGTGTGTTTTGCTATTCATTGTTCTCATTTCCTTCCTTTAACTTGGGGAAAAACCGGCTGATTGCGGACATCCACATAAAACTCTCGAGTGACCAGAGCAAAGAGCTTACAAATGGAACAGTTTTACGCATGTAAGCGCTTCAAGCGTAGCAGGTCTGGCCGCAGAGAAGCGGGTGAACTTGAACACGCTTGTGCGCAATAACAAGTGGAAAGCATCAGTTTTTGACACCATTTTGGCCAAAATTCCACATTTACTATTAACAAATAGCTGATAGTAGGATTAACCTTCCTATACCTTCGAGCAGGTGCCCACGTTTTCACCAGAGAAAACCAACCAGAAACTCCTCAGTAAAAGCACAAAAAGATGAGCCGACTTACGCTTCGTCTCTGCCCTTTTCCTCTGATGTTATACTTTCGTTTTGGTTTTCTTTTGACTGACATCCCATTGCGAGGTACTGGGCGACGAGCGGTTGAACTAGGCTGTCCATCTGTGTCCTCCTCGATGGGAGCATTACATCGCTCTGCTAGGCTCGGTGCGCCTCCGCGGTCTCACAAGCATTGTGCTGACTCGTCAATGAACGTTACACAATTAAGATTCACCCAGCCTGTCTGTGAGTGGGCGGCCGTGCTGCTGCTGTCGGGCTTGTCACTCACACGGAGTGGACTCCGCGCTTCACTAGTCATTATACTTGCGTCAAAAGTCGTGCTCTAGATTTATACTTGAAGATTTTAATCACGGAAGCGGCGCAGGGGGGGGGGGGCTCGTTGAAGTCATTCCATCCAAGAAAATGAAAAGCACATGTTCCTATTATCTTTTGGCACTCTAACAATGATTTAGAACTTGATCACATATTATTTTTAGTTTTTTAATTTTCACATTTTCCTGCTATTCCATAACAATTCACATTATATTCACATAACCAGAGGTTAAAATATCCCTTTAATATGAGTACATTCTGGATAATCACTGCGTAATGTGATTCTTCCTTTGGTTTACTAAAAGATGTTGTTTGTTCATTCTGCACAACAGGAAAGGGTGGATCTTCCTTTAACAGATAACAGAGGTTGCAGGTTCCATTACCACTACAGCTTAAATCAGGGATTGTGTTATTGTGCTGTAGGTGGTCCAAAGAAGATGTTTCCTGAAATCTTTCAGGAGCTTTAAGAAGTCTTATCACCTTCATCCAAACGTAGATATGGGGATTATGGTTACTCACATTTTACTCCAGAGGCCACGATTATATGAGATCTGAACGTTTTAAATTGAAAATAGTCTCATTAATTTTAAACTGAAGCCCATTTCTGAGATATTTTTCCTCAAGTGAGAAATGGATGTACCTGAGTTGGCTTCTAAATTACACTCAGGCCAGCTGGCAAGTTAAAGGTAAGAAGAAAGCCTGGAGAAGTTTGATCCTCTAGTTCTACCACCTGTCATAAACAGATAAACAAATGATCATCCAAATCATACTAAATCAGCTCTGGAGCTTTGCATTTGAATTTTCACAACACCATAAAAGAAGGATGCATACACATCTGTGAAGACTGTGATGTAAGAAAAGCTGAGGCATCTCTGTCATGAAACCTACTATCTCCACTCCCTGTACGTAGTTCCCTTAGTCAGCATGGCTGTGAGGGGAAGGTGCACGCCTGAACCTGAAAAGGGGGAGTTTAAAAACATCTTAGTGGATGATTATTGTTTCCTTCTGTAATGCTTGTTCATGACAAGAGATTTTTTCGTGTTTATCAACGTCACTTGCAATGTGAATCATGCCCCTTGACTGAGTGAATTCGACTGGCATCAAAGCGCTATTAACTCCACATCAACGGATTTAAACACATGAGCCTCCCCCATTGGCCAGACGACAGGTATGAGTATAAAAGGTTTTGAAATCCAGTTATTATGTATTTGTCTGTATTCATTTTAACTGTGCAGGTTTAATCTAATTATCTATAATCTTAAAAAAAAATTGATTTGTACTTTTCTGTGTGTGTGTATGTGTGTGTTAGTTGGGCTATTTTAAATGTGAAAATTAACACACTGGTCCATTGTTCTCACTCACACACCCAGGATTACTCAGGTCAAAAGGTTTTCTGCTTCCTGCACACCGGAATATCCTCCCTTTGAATAGATGACTACATGTATGCCATCTACAGATGACCAGCAGCTTGGGTTCATGTGTTAGTTTGAGCTCATGCAGAGTGAAGTCATGAGAATATGTGTAAAGACCAGCTGGCTGCTTGTGATAAGATAGTGTATCTGCACCCTTTTTTGTGTCTCTGCTGTTATCAGACTGCTTGGTGATACCTTTACAACTTGCCCCCATGCATCTAAGTGCACTTCTGAAGCAAACTTCTCACTCATCTTATCCCAGTGCTACTTGTAGAAATGTGCTGCTTGAGATAAAACACACACACACACACACACACACACACACACACACACACACACACACACACACTAATTTTCTATTACTTGAAAATACTGCTGCTCTCTGAGTCTCCACCCAACCTTAAACAAACAGAAAAAGGATCCTGATGTGAAAGAAAATGGTAGCCTTTTAAACACATGCCAGGTACTTTTCTTTGATAAGCTGCACTGTTTCAGACATGTGATAAATTTAGCTTTATCTGTTGATTGCCATGCACTCCAAGTGAATGTGCAAATTTTGAAACATGAAAATGACATTTGATGATTAAAGAAAATAAGACACCGACAGTCACACAGTACATCAAGTAGGCTATGTTGCTATTCTGGTAGTCAGTGGTCACTGGTGTAAATGATGTCACAGAGTGTCACATTCAAGGAAGAAAGAGTCAAATACCTTGGACCTGCAGCCGTTAACTCAATAGTTGAGCTGTGGACACCCCCTGGTGGATATATTGAATCATCTGCTGTCCAGCTGAGAGGATGATGTCCTTTTGCAGGTACTGGAAATTAGCCTCAGCATCTTTTGTACAAATACATCAATCACCATCCAGGAGAAGACAGTACTTTCTGTGCAAGCTCTTTTCTTCAAATCACAGTTTCCCTTCAGCAGGGAGATTAATTGAACTTGGGTCTGACCACCAACCTCTGTAGCAGCTGTTTTTGTCGAGGTTTTTATGCTCATTTGACGAAAATTGAGCTGAACTCGTGATTATGGAGGGTCACGAGTGAATTTAACAACTGAATTGTTAAATAGTGAATTAAATGGGTCATTAATTAATTAAAAATGGAAATAGAGTACTAAATAATTTATCAAGTGGTTTAAATGATGATAACATAATTGTAATCATTTATTTATATATTAAATTAATTAATAATTTCCCATTTTAATTAAATAAAAAAAATTATAATAATAATTTTGGCACTCGTTGCCCTCAATACTCTGTCGTCCTTGTTTTAAAATGTTGGAAATACGTAAGCACGACCCATAACTGACTTGTGGAGTTACCTTCATTTGTCATGGGAAACAAAAACATTTTTAATCCCAGAGAGCGTCCCTACAGTCAGAAATAAAATTTAAAAAAAAAATCGGTTTGTTGCTTTACGCAAAGTTTCCGATAGCCGTAAATGTAATTTTAAAAACTGTGTTAGTTGTTTTTTATCTGGTGATGTTTTTTTATGGAGTCAAGGCGCTCGAACAATTAAGTAACGACGAGCTCATGAACGCAACATTCCCGGCCAGCGCGCTAATCGCAAGCAGCTAACAGCCTAGCCGCTAACCGTTGATTAGGGATAAGGATATCTCCAAGTCAACAAATACACTGTTTTATTCGCTTGAAACAGATCGTACATGATTTAAAATGGTTGTGGATGATGTAAAACTACTGACTTACTTCAAGGGAGCGAGAATCAAATTGATCCTCAAGACTTCATCGTTCTTCGGGGTCGTGAAACGTATTTACCCCAACAAAGCTTTGATTTTGGCGGACGGTTAGCTGTTTTTAATTAATGTTGTACTTTATTTATGAATTCTTTCTGTAATATAAGAGAGTAAAACTGCTAAATACTTTATATTAGTGTCTTGGAAAGATAGTTGTGGTTTCTGGTTTGTTGCAGTTGTCAGTAATGATGGCTGGAGGTTTCCCGGAACAAAAATTTTCTTTGGCCATGAGATTCTGAATGGTGAGTTCACTCATGAAAAGTAATACCTGAACAGGTTTGTACCAAGCTGCACAGTATTCCTTCATTGTCCATTCTGATATCTGGCTTGACTTTTTATATAATTAATTCAACAGTGGAATTTACCAGTGATGGGAACGGTGACCGTGAGTAAGTAAGACATGCATGAGGTGCCACTTTTGGTGAGAATGCCTTTTGTCCTGGCTTGTAATAAATTTCAATGTACAAAACTGTGCACAGAAATATTCACCATCACAGACCAGAGGACCACTTGGATGTAGCAAAGTTTCAGCCATACAGGAAGACAGGCACATTGGGTGAGTTCATTTATTCCACTAAAGCTAATGATGAACCAGTTACACCAGGGGTGTCAAACCTAAGGCCCGGGGTCCTGAATGGGCTTTGGAAAATATGAAGGAGGCCTGTATGCTAATGGTCATTTATACTACACCAAAGTAATTAAGTAATAGATGAACACCTAAACTACATGTTTGCTTGTTTTCTACCCACGGTAAAGAAAAAAAAATCAAAGTAAATTACTGAAAACTTTAAATTTTATAATTAAAGGAATATCTGGTACCAGATTCTTTTCTATAATTTTATGCAGTTGTGAAAACACAGTTGTTTGTTTCTTACAAATTAAGCCAAAAAAGATGTCCTGACAGGATTATTTTCCTTTATTACAACAGCATTTCTTTATTGTGCAGAAAGAATTTGACGTAGTGTTGAAATTACCCTTTTTTGCTCATATTGAGTCGTCTCGGGGGTTACATGTGCCGTTCGCATTGACACGAGGTTGTCCGGCCCACTAGGTAACGTGAGTTAGACAACCCTGAGCTACACATTTGTTTTGAACGTCTCACTTTTGAGAGGATTTTTCTTTTTCTTTTTGCAGATGATGACGAGGAGGATGAAGAGTACATCAACTACGTAGTTGTTGATGAGTTTCATGAGAAGTTCGGACCTACTGTGAGTTGATTTGATGTTTGCTTTCTACTGTGTAAATGACTCAGATTTCTTTGACCCATGTACCGTATCCAAATGTGTTAGATAATGCACATCAAGAAACAGCACGTGATCGGTGTGGGAGCAGAAGGGGTTGAGGTATTTAAGAATGGACGACTGTGTTGGCTGCAGGTGAGAAGGTCGTCAGTCTTTTGGTTTTTTGTTCCTTCTCCATCATGAGGACAGAAAAAGGAAAATAACTTAAACCTAATTCTTCTAGATTGCCACTAAAAACAAAGTATACCTATTTGATGTCCTGTTACTCGGAGCCCGGGCTTTTAAGAATGGCCTCGCTATGATCCTGGAGAGCAAGGACATTTTAAAGGTGACAAATAACTGCATTAGAAGCTCTCTTAAAATTATGGCAGTGATTATGATTACCGTAGCATATTGGTTTGATATTTGTTATAGGTCATCCATGACTGCAGAGCCATTGCTGGATGTCTGATCGCTCAGTTTGGAGTAAAGCTGACAAATGTCTTTGACACTCAGGTACGTGCGCAGTATGCACATTATTGCTAATCTTTAGATTATTCTCTAAATTATCCATATTGTTCTTTTCATTTTATGTGTCTCTGTTTTGTCTGTTTGATTGAAATCATTTTTTTTGTCTTCTTTAAATATTTTAGGTGGCAGATGTCATGTGCTTCTACTCAGAGACGGGAGGTTTCCTTCCTGACAGAGTCAGTACTCTCCACGAGGTGTTAAGTCTGCACCTGAGGGTGCCCCCCTCCCAGCTTTCGTCTCTTCAGATGAAGTCACAGTTCACTAAGGTACACCACACAGACCTATCCAGGGTATTTTTTTCTTGTGCTGTATAGGTATTTGGTGCTATAACAGGCTTATGTTTTCACAGGAAGAAAGCGAGATGTGGCACATGCGGCCTTGTCCGTTACCCCTGCTGAAGGTGATGGCTCTATCAGTGATCCACCTACAGCCGCTCAGACTGGTGCTGCTGGACACGCTCATGAGAGACTACATGGCTCTGGTTGATTCCTACCTCAGCAGCAGCCATTACCAGCCCGATGAACTGGCGCATGTTGGCATGGTGAGTAATTAAGAAACAATTAGCTGTCTTCAAAGAAATAATCCTTTTCAGTTTTTTGCTCCAGTCAAAAGTCGGGCAACATGATAGAAACGCGCGTGATTTAGTCAACACTGCTGGCTTCATCAGTCTGTTAAAGCGACAGCTTCCTGTCATTCACGCGTGGGACAGGTTTACGTTATCCTTCACTGCTTCATTCACACACTCCCACGTCAGTAACACACAGAAAGACATTTCTGCATGTTATGTACAGTATTTTCATATCTGGTAAAAATGTGTGGCATTGATTCTAGTGAGATGTAACTGCACATTTGTATGTTTGGTTCTTTCCTCCGTCATCAGTAAAACACAGAGTATGGGCCTGTCTCTTAGAAAGTGTATAAGACGGACGTGGCCACTTTGATGTCTCAGTGATTGCTACACTGATAACGGTGGCTAAATAATGCTCAGAATTCACAAAGTGGATTTTATATTTTATTCAGCATGATTCGAAAGTAGTGAGTGAGCCAATATAGTCATCAGTAAAGTGTTTGGTGAGCTCACAGAGCAAGATCCGAGGGCTGCTTTCCTATAGAGTTCTATACAACTGGAAGAATTTTCAAACATAAAACCCACATCCATCTTTTAAAGTGTCAATTCTGCCCTCTGCCCTTGTACAAGATGTCTGAGAGAGATTTCTCTTCCAGATTGGGAATAATAAGGAAAGAGATGATAGCTGAGGTAAGAAACAGGGTCTATGCGATATGATGCAATTCTCAGATGATTTTTAAGCTGTGCAATTCACAAAAGCACCTGAGATAAATGCAGTCTTCTCGGTTGTGTCTACATATTAATGATCTGCACTCACGCAGACTTATGCATCATTAAATAAATGTTATTGTAGACCAGCGTGGTAAGGTTGTCCTTACCAGTTATTGGTAAGTCCACAAGTCATGGTCAACACTTTTCATTCAATTGTTCTTACAGTACCCTGCGTTGCATGCGAAATGGCTAATATAGCTAATATAACTTTATGTGAAAAAGTTAAAAATAAATGCCAAAAATAAACATTTTGCTTTTCCTTTTATCAGCTCTAATGTGTTGCAGGATTTCAGATTGAAATATAACATCCACAGATCACAGCGGGCTAATTGTGTGTCTGTAAAGGTCTTAAATCTGGCGTTTTCTTTACTCAAGCATTGCACAGATTTAAACTGCTTTGAGTATTTAATTGACATGTGAGGTTTGCAGAAGTTTAAAGGTTAGCAGTAACCGTCCCAATCAACTGTTTGTATCCACAGGAAAGTGTGTTGGAGTTGCCCAGAGAGCTGAGGCAGCTGGAGGTAATGCGTCGCGAGAGGCACGAGTGGGCTTCCAGTCACTATCCACTCACAGAGCAGGGTCTGCTGGCTCGCTTTAGCCCCAAACCTCAGTCTTCATCCCAGGCCTCACCTGCTGTAGAAGAAGACCAAAGGAAAAACCATCCAGATGTGTCTGAACCTGCAAGTGTAGAATCTCCTTCACCATCACCACAGGAGCCTCTTGTTAACCAGTCTGCAACTAGCCCTTTGAGGGTCACCAGTGGGCCTGCTGTGGATGCTCGGGATCCTGCTCCTGCCACTGTGTCAGACCTCACCAATAAAGAGTCCATCAACTGTTCTCTGTCAGCAGGTATGAGCAGAGGGGATGCAGGAGTACGAATGGATCTCATGGGAAGAGGAAGGCTCTTTGGGAAAGAGCAGCCATCCAACGGCACTTTTCCTTTCTTAGGAAGAGGAAGAGGCTTCCTTCTCCACTTACCACCCACTCAGATCCCCATTGAGAGTGCTGGGGACTTCAAACATCAGTGTAGTGTGAAAGCGACTCCTTTCCAGAATAAAATGTCAGAACCTGGCCTCGGAAAGTAACCCACCTAAAGATGTTTGTGGTTTGAGTGGAGAAGAATTTACATTAAGTCCCCAGCCTATCTCATCTTCACTGAGCCAATCATTCAGATATTAAAGTAGTCATCACAAATGTTTACTCTTTTCCACTGTGTAATTCCTTAGCATGGCCAGTAGGTGGCAGTAAATGTTCTTTGTTTGTTTGTTTTGTTTTGCAAAGATTTGTTTGACATTTGTCATTTATGTTTCTGGAAAAATAAAAATATACAGGAGTTCTTATTGTTTAATACAACTAAATGTTTCATCTTGTGTTTTAAGTCGTAGTTGACCCCCTTTTTATCGCACACATTATGCTCTGATAGCATGTCACAATAGTCATGTGTGACGAGAAATGATGGGTTTGGCTGGTGGAACAACAAGTACACCCAGACAACTCCACAACCTCATTAATGTGCTAAACTTAGCGTGATTGATTGCCTGTACAGCCTGTGTTGCAGTTAATTGATTGTGAAATGCAGAAACAGGCACCGATGGATCTGCTGTTAATTGAGCAAAAACATTGCTGGCTGACACTTCTTTTGATTACTGATAATAATAAAAGGGGGGAAAACATTAGACTTGGTGCAGAAGGAACACAGAGAGGGATACAGATTCTCTGTATCTTCAGTCATTGCTGCTGTTTTAGACGTACTTTGATCACAGGTGGTCAGCACCTGCCATATTTTGTAATAACAGAAAAAAGATGATGTTATCCTGTTAATTTGCTGCTTGACATGCCTTGCAGATTTTGTGCAGCCATTTTTGCCAGAGATCAAAACAAGCCATGGACACAACAGCAGGGCATTTCTGCAGAGCAAGCCCCCCACCAGTATTAATCACATCTTATTGCTATGGTTATCTACATGCAGAGGCTTGGGCCCTTTCCAAAGCTTTCTAATTGAAAGCATGAAACAGATAATGTAGGATTTTAATTAACTGGGAGGCAGCCTGACACAAAGCCCTGCTTCTCTCGTAGCAACCACCCTGCAACAGGGTGGATCGTACCCATATGCCTCTTTCAGCCCTCTGAAACGCTCCCGTTACTCGGTCTGTGTACGCGAGGTTTCAGCAAGGAACAAAAGGGTTATCGCATCATCTTAATACCGATTTGTGTGATGTTATCTTTGAGCTGCTGCTCTTAAATCCCATCCCACAGCGAGAGAGGATTCATTCCATATAATGTGACTGGAGCTTGCTCCCCTCTATATTTATCTGCGTCAATCAGCAGTGAAGTTGTGGAGGGGTTGTAGTTTGTTGGGGGGGGATATACAGGTCTCCGAGGGGCCATGGAGGACAGGCTCCTGTCATTGACCACCAGATTGGAGCTCTTATTTTAGAGGACCTTGCATTTCCTCTCCGTCACAATAATGCCTTATGTGCAGCACTTCCTGTTTCTCAGGCCTCTGAGGAAGGAACTGCGCGCTAGTCACACGGTAGTCACCGTTTCCTCCCTCCCCCTCGGCCTCCCCTCCCCTCCACCCACAAACTTCAGACAGTGTTATGTCCTTCAGAGAGGAAAGATGACTGCACCTTCAGCATCACAGCAGGATGCGGCCGAGCTAATTTTAGACTAAAAGTCGGAAAGGTAGCGCACAGACATAAACACAAACTTTAGGATGTCCAGCTGTGTTGATTTTGCATCCGAAAATGGAGATCTCAACCGCGCAAGACCATTTATTGTTTTGACTGAGCAGTACGAGCCACGAGGCCTGAAGGTGTAATGGAAATGGGTCACTCACTGAACAATGATGAGCACTTTAAAAGTCACACTTTTACAAACTGCATACATTATTCAAAGACGGCAAGGAAGCCACCCAGACACGTGCCGAGCTGCATTATTGATCGCCAGAGCTTCAGGCGCTGTTGTGAGAGTACCAGAAACAAAGGTGTTTGTCCTCCTTCCCACCCCACCAGCTTACAACTCTGAAAATGACACGACCTAGACAACACCTTCCCTCCTGATCAGGGTTAGGCTGGAGGATTTGTTCATAATTAATAGGCCCTTGTTAATTATTAAAAGTGAAAGGACAGTTTAATGAAAACCTTTGCTGTTGTAACACGTCATTAAAATTGATCATCATGTTTGCTGACTAAGTGCTCACTCAGATCATGGGAGATATAGCTCAGCGCTGAAAAAGAAGGAAAGCTAATCAGAGTTTGGACCAGTGGCTCATCAGTAATCAGATTGTTTGTGAGCTGTTTAAATTTTTCCTCTCGGCTTAATCCTGCTACTGCTTTCCTCTGGGACTTTGTTTAGCCTGGGGTGGCAGACTTGGCCAGAAGCGACTTGTTTGATTGGCTTGTTGAAACAACACAATCAGCTGGTCTTACCTGAGTAGCTGCACTACAAAGAACCAGACTGATGAGCAGCATCGGCAGTTCTGACCGCGCCACGACTGGTTGTGTAGACACGTGTCAACAGAATAATATGATTTTCATTATTAATGTAACCACATGTAATCCTTTTGTATTTATAGGCAGGGAGGCATACAGTCAGATATCAGGTTCCACTGTGCCACTAACCGCATCCCTGCAGCCAGTCTTCCATCTGTTAGGAAAAACCTATTGAATCGTGCTCCGCTCCCCCACCCCCTACAGCCCCCCCTCCTCTCCCTTTCTTTTTCTCACGTTACAGGCAACCCTCCTTTACTCTCCCCAGGTCATATTCAACGGGACAATTAATATTTAACGTGAGAAAGGCCGACCTATCCAGATGGCCTCTCGAGTACAGGCGAAAATGAGAACAAAACACAGCATCAATATTTCAGCCGGCCTCACTAGTGGCATGCACGTATCCCCGCAGTCAGGAAGCTTTGCTCAGGAAGACCCCCTTCAATAAGCACACGTTCATTTAAATGCACACATACACAGATGCAGGCACACAATACGCATCTTTATGAACTGCTGTGCCATGTTTACTCAGGCGGCGTGGAGCATCGGGACCTGGGAGGGCCTCTCCAAAGGAATCAGCCATATTGTGACCTTCAGCTGGGATAGACGTGCACAGACAGGAGATGAGTGACAGGTGACGGAGCAGATGATAAAGGCCAGGATTTAGGAATGTCAGCCTTCAGTCCACCACTTTGGTCCAGTCTAATAAGTAGCCAGTGTATGGGACAGCTATGACATAACAACGCTTCATATAGACAGCAAGAGGATGAATTCTATTAACTTTGGTGCAAATGTAGCTCTTTATTTTGGATGAAATATGATGGAAATAGATACTTTCTGTTTTTTTCTTACCCAAAGTACTCCATTCATCCTTTGTAGAAAAAGCCTTTCAACCACAATCAGCCCAAAGGGCCGAGGACACAGCAGGATTTAACTACAGAAGCTCTCCATCACATCAGAAGACCAGCTGAACGTTTCCGCATTTTGGCCGTCGCTTAACCGACCGCAGAGCAACTGGCCTGGCCGCAGTCCCTGAGGCTCCGTAGGTGCACCTTCACTCGCAGGAGATAATGACAAAACGAGCGGGATGTTAATGATTTGTGCAATGAACGTGGACATGTGTCAAAGACAAGCATGCAAATGACTCATGCAAGACCCCCCTTCTACCCCTCTACCCGAGCCTCTGATGCTGAGCAGCTTTGCTGTTTTTATATCATGTTGAGTAATAAATTATAGCAATTATGGAAGCATTTAGAAATAAATAATAGCTGCGATGGGTCTTTTCTTTTCCTGTGTTGTTGGCTTTGAGAGGAGAGTTGACGATAAAAAACAAAGGTGTTGTCAAGGTGGAGTTATTAAATTATTGGCCACCCCCTTTATGTAAGAAAGTCTTTGATTCAAAAGATGAGCTATTAGCTGTTGGCAAGTTTGTCATAATTAAAACCTGCATTGTGTAATGTGGGTGTGTGCACACAGATGACGGGGTGATTGTAGCCACGGGAAGGGCCTGGAGAAGGAAGAAACTGCGGAGGGGAGGGGAGGGGAGGGCTCCCTGTGGCTGGCTGAATTAGTGCTCGATGGGTTTGGCCTGGCAGCTGCTCTGGGGGCCTGGCATGCTGACAGCCAGCACTGTGGCGTTGTGTTGTCATGGCCAGCCAGCACACAGTAAGGGAGGTGCCAACGCCAGGCACACCAACGCCGTCACCATTGCGGGGCTTTGTCTTCCAAGCATACTTGTTTTACTTATTATGGCAATATCATTGGATTAGTATGAGATTAAGCCGGGTAATGAAAAAGGGCAAGTTGCGTTCATGTCATCAGGGAAAACGTAAATGCCACACTAAGCTGGTTATGACATTTGGCCGTAATGAAAAACGTGATCGTTGTGTGTTTTAAACAGCTGTTGGTTCAAAAACCAGCCTGCTGTTGCTTTGATTTATCAAAGGAAGAGGCTGACGTAAAGTAAATGCCCATATGACTCACCTAAGATAAACAAGATGTGCTCAAAGAAAACAAAAGAAAACAAGGTGGTATATTTAATGTGATACATAAAGCTGTGGGAGCTTGCCTTTAGCTCCACTAACACTGGAAACACTGTGTTACTGTAATGTCAGTTTCACAGATTTACACAAGTCCAAGCCTGAGAGGATGATGGAGAAATTTTATGATCATCTTTATCCTTCCTGACATTAGACAGCGAGTTAATAGACATTTGACAGAGATTCCTTGCAAAATAGTGACGTGCTGAAAGTGTCTTCGTGTATCTCCTTCAGGCTGTTAAAGGCCTTCATTGACTTTGACCACCCTTGTATATTAAACCTGTCCTGCTTCTGGGATTTGGGCAGATTCTGGGCCTGGTTTGCCAGAGCCGGCTGGGCCCATTTTGGCCCAGATGCCACGGCTTCTATCCAGGCATGGCACTGGGATATCTGTGGGGCCCAAGCACACCAGCTGCTATCTCTGTGTCACAGACAGCTGTATCTGAATATTCATACAAAGTGTAGATTAATGTGTATTTGTTTGGCCCCCTGTGCTGCGCCTTCAAACAGACCCAATTGAGAAACCACTCAAAGAAGTCATAGCAATAATGCCTGCCACAGCGCAGATGAAAAACCTCAGCATTCCTGTAACCTGTGCCTGAAAGCATGGCTAGAGAGGTTGATGGTTGGTGCATGCAGCAACAAAACACTGAGGTTTCTATCATTCAGTACCAATCTCATTGACCTAAGCTGTTGTGGCATGTTTGCTTACTAACTATTAGCAAGTATGTTTTGTCCTCATGCCTGATTACAAGAGGACAGGAGACCAGCTGCCCATGCTTATTTTTTTTAAGTGAAGCTACTCCTGTGGCTGTCACAGCTGAGCTTGTGCTGCTCCAACTTTTCCTTTTGGCTCAAGCCATTCATGCCAAGCCAACAGGAGATGCGTAGGAAAGGACCTTGCATTCACATTCTAAGCAACGGCCACCTTACCCAGTAGCGGCTCAATCAACCTTGGCCTTCAGTGAGACGTGCTTTGAAGAGAGCGTTTCGGTGGGTGTTTGGTCAAATATGCTGCTGGCTAAGGCCAAATAGAATTGATGAATGTGCACTGGTGAAGGTTTTCAGGGGGAAGTTCTATAAAACGAGCAGATGGGCTTTACTTCCCCGCCTGAATAAGTGGAGTGAACCAGTGTGCACACAGGGGAAGATTTGTGGGTAAACTGTTTTACCTCCCCTCTCTTTGTTTTGTAATGAGAGAGTCGAAATGGTTGCTAACTGCTGACAGACAATGGCTCGCCCCTAATGAGAGCAAAGTGTTTCGGAGCCGCTGGTATAATGAGGATGAAGTGGTGCGGCTAATTATTGCAACCATCTGAAGCTATCACAGCCTGTATTTTATTATTTCCTGTAAAACTCATTATACCGACCAATATGTTTTAATTCTCTAAAATCGAAATAAATAAACACCCAATCTAATATATTTTGACCATAATCAGGAAATACGTGCACGAGTGTGATTGTGAAACAGAAAGGAGTGTCTTATCTCTATAGTAAGCAGCCTACTGTATGTTAATCCATCACGAGATAGTGGAAGCAGGTTACTGGGTGTGCAGTTTCTTTCCTCACGCAGGTGTGTTACAGCTCTTATCTGCTGTCTGGCTCTTTGTTGACCCTGAGAGTTTGTCAGGCTCAAACAATAACGCCGGTCGTAAAAAACCACAGATAGCAAAAAAGCTTTGACTTTTACTAGAGAAGACCTCCTAGGCAGCCATATCTATCTAGTGGGTGCTGTGGTAATTTATGGAAGGAAGTGGTGTGTGTGTTCCTCTTCTGTTTTAACCAGCGTCCTTCCTTCTTTCACACTTGGGTGTTCTGGTTGTCTATGGGCAACCAAAATGAATAGTAAGCTAAGAAAAAAGGTTCATAATTATTAAAAGGAGAAAAAAAAATCCCTTTTACTCTGCCAAAATTCTGATCTCAGACAGTTATTATCATACTAGTTTGTTGTCCAGAAAAACAACCAACTTTATTTTGTTTTCAATCTGTGATTCATTACACCATTCCACGGTAATGATCTCTGATAATGAGCTTGATTTGGCTTCTGGAACAAGATGAACTCTTGGTTGATTACAGGGCGGGTTATGAGCAGAGTGCAAGTGATTGCAGGGCTAAAGCACAGGCAAAGTCAGTCCCAATCTGCAAGGTGATGGCCCTTGCATCGTTAGTGCAACACAAACAGCATATTATTCGTCAGCAAAAAAGACAGTCTCATATACATACATATCATTGATATGTATGTATATGAGACTGTCTTTATACAGGTTAACCTTTATGGCCCTTACTTACTTTCAATGCTTCTTTAAATGGATTGCAAAAAACTGTAATTCCTTAATTTAAATCTACCCGCAAAATCTATAATTCTCTGCATTTTACCTGCAGCGTGCACACTTTGAGGATAAAAGTTTTTCGGACACTAGCAGTGCTCACATGAACATTCAGCGAGGCAGAAAAAACACTGTTCTCTTTCAAACAAAATTATAGAACTAGTTCAAGTTGATTTGCTCCATGAGAAGTTAGGGCTTTCTAGACTCTAGGGGTCAATTTTCTCATTTTCCCTTACGTAGATAAAATATTTTATATTGTGTAAATAAAGATAAGGTCCACATGCTATTTAATCTTTTGAAATTTATGGTTGCAGAGTGTGGGTGTAACAGAATTCACAGAGCCCTAAAAGGAGAAATTGATGCAGAGGCTTACAGTTTCCCATCAAGCTTGTGCCTTTGCTCTCTGTGGCACTGGGGCCAGAGCACTTTCCTGTCATTATGAGGGCTCCAGAGGAAAAAGAGTAGCAAAATGGTTTCCAGGTTTTACTTTAATGTGAAAAAGGAAGGTCGATGATGGGGATGGGTGGGGGTTGTGCGGGGGTTGCTTGGTCACAGGTAGTGGTATCGGTTGTAGCTGTGGGGAGGCCAGAATGAAAGAGAAGGCAATATGGGTCACTCGGTGACTGGACGCAGAAGCAATCGTCTGTAGTCCAGGTCATACATGCTTTTAAATACAGCAAATACTCACACGTGGTTCAGCAAAAACTGAGGGCCTTGCATGGCCATTGTAGTTTAGAATAGCTGAACATATTTCACTTCTCAGATTATCACTCACGTATCAGTCTTTCAGTTATTATTCTTGGGCTGTCAGCCAGAAGCAGCCATTAGAACAATGCACATTGTGATGTCTGACGCCGACATAACCTCACAATTCTATGACTTATACCAGGGGATGATACCCATATTGTGGGGGGAAGTGGGTGTAGATTAGGAAGGAAAATGACACAATTTCCAATTTGAATTGTGTCACAGACAAAATTAAAGTCTCGAGTATCACCATAGTGTTGTATCAGCAACATTATGTTGTCTGTGGAGTTTTTCTTAAACTTTTTTTTTTATTGCACACGATGATGGCAAATTTCTTTAGAGTATGATTAATTAGTTTTTAACGATTGCCTTTTAAACTTCAGTTCAGGATACTCAACAAGGTAGGAAGGTTCCTACTATTATTGTCTCAGGGGAGCCATGTTGTCTACAGAAGGCCTCCTTCCCCTTTGTGCCCTGATACCAGCAGCAACATAGACTCAGGAGCCACTCTCTCCAAAAGGACAAACAGGAACCAGCCCTGTATGTGGCCCTGTTGTTTTATGCTAGGACTATTTCCTCTGTCTTGAAAACTAGAAGCCAATGATTCTAGAGAAGATCTATACCACTATTATGTCCATTTAGCTCTTTCCCCCATAAAGATGACATTTGACAACTTCTCCAGTACCCTTTGTGACCAGTTTGACACCTCATTATATACCAATATAGTTCGATGACCATTAGAATGGTTTAAGGGGTTTTCCAAGGGTGGCTGCATATTCAGAAAACATCCTCTAACTTCTGATGAACATCCAGTCCTTCTGTTCTATAAGCAGCTTCTAACAATATGACAGAAACCACTAAGTTCGGAAAAGAGCTTCAGCTGTTACTCTTAGAGTGCTTTGAAGGAGGCAAAGAGTTGAAGCTTCAGCCAGGTTGGCATGATGACTTAAAACAGCAAGGCTGGCTCTTTCTAAATTTGCCTCCAGGCACCTCTAATATTCATCATTTTACATGTTTTCCTGTACCTTACTTGCTATATATATATAAAAAAACAAGCACTTACAAGCTTTAACATTAATAACCACTGGCAGTTAAACTGAAGAACACTGCTCATGGCATTATAACGCACTGTTATACAGGAAAACTTTTGATTGTGGCATTCACTTGGTTTCAACTTCCACCCACATGTTTTTCCCGGCAGCACAGTTTATCCCATCCACAAGGTTTAAAAAAAAACTAACCAATAATGCCTGAAAGAAGAAAAAAATCTCCAAGATTCCAGTGTGATCAAGTGTCTGCGCAGATTCCCCACCCAACAACCCACAAAACCCAAATGATCTGCTGCCAATGTCCAGACACCACAGATATCGCCAGAGTTCGATTGTCCATTCCTTAATGGGTCAAAGCTAGTCTGATATCAGGCTGCGGCCTGCTGTTACACGCCGCTGGGCGGCACGGTGATGCAATGGTTAGCAGTATCAAATCCCAGATGATGATTCCTAGTTTGTCCTGTGGTTTTCCCCAACAATCTAGGATCTTATGAAAGCTGTTGATTCTGAAGGCCTGGCTGAGAGGTAAAAAGTTTGTAAGCATATTTTTTCCATAATGGCTTCTCTTTACTGGCTTCTTGTTAAATTTAGAATCAAGTTTAAAATAATTTTCTCACATAAAAGATCTTGAATAATCAGGTCCATTCTTATCGTAAAGACGTCATACTACCATATGAACTCAAAGAGCACTTTGCTCTCAGGCTGCTTGTGGTTTCTAGGGTATTTAAAAGCAGAACGGGAGGCAGAGCCTTCAGCTTTCACTCCCTTCTTCTCTGCAACTAGCTCCCAGATTGGATTTGGGAGACAAACATCCTCTCTAATTTTAAAATTAAGCTTAAAACTATCCTTTGTGATAAAGTTAGGGCTGGACCAGGTGATCCTGAACCCTTCCTTAGCGTTGTTCCAATAGGCCTAGGCTGCTGAGTGTCTCTTCTTAACTCAATACACCAATCTACATTTAATCATTAGTTGTTGTAAAACTCTGGCTGTCTTCCACAGCATTTCTTTTGTCCTGTCTTCCTTTCCTCACCCTCAACCAGGCGCAGAAGATGGCCTCCCCTCCCTGACCGGTTCCCCTCCCTGATTGGCTGCTCGGTTTTGCCAGTTTCTTCCTGTTAAAAGGGTGTTTTTCCTTCCCACTGTTGCTGGGAGTCATCTGATTGTTGGTGATTTCTCTGTATTATTTCAGTTTTTTTGCCCTGCATTATAAAGCACCTTGTGATTTGCTAGTATATAAATAGATATATAAATAGGGAATTTGCACAGAATTTAGCATGTAGCTTTAATGTTGTAGCTGATTGGTTTAAAGGTTTTGTTTTTTCTAAGAAAATATATGAACATATTCTAAAATTATATGTTAAACTATTCTTTTAACCCATAAAAAACAGCACCTTAAATCTTTTGTTGATCTTTTTTCCTTTACTCTTTCAGTGCCTTACATTTTATTCTCTGCCCAGATTTTGCATCTGCAGTCCTTCTGATATCTGGCCAGATTTGAGACTTAAAAACCCTCCACCTCCCATGCGTGGGATGCCCAAAGAGCACCGAGCCAAATCAGCAATCCTGTTCAATTTGAATCTGTTTGTCTCTCCGGCAGACACACCTGCTGCAAAAGGAGAGGGAAAGGAGCCAATCGATGTTTGCTTGCAGCGTTGTCCAGCATCACACAAAACACTGGTCACTTTAAAGTTGTCATCCTGCCATCTTCTCCTGCAGAACACAGAGTGCCATGGAAACCGCTATTAAAGGAGATTGATGATGGGTCAAAATAGGCCTGGCGTAGGAGAGCAGAGGGTGGCTATCTTCTCTTTTGGGTCTTGGTGGCAATACCGTAAGTATCTGAAATAGGTTATTTGATATTTCTTGGTATTTTCTGTCTTTCCTTATGCGCTCTAATTCTGCAAATCAAAGAGGACAATTAAAAAAAAAAAGGTTTTAAAGATAGTTTAGATAAAGTAAAGATATGGCCAAAAAAAACCGAAATCCTAAAGTAAATCAGAAAATAGCCAAAATATACTCTGCTGAAATTTCGGTATGTCAATTGCTCTGTCGATGGGCTTCAGTTTGTAGTGTTTTTCATGTCCCCAAGGATTAATGCATTCTGATAAGGAAATCGAGAGATGCAGAGCTAAACAAATGCACGCTCATTCCAAAAGAGGCGTGAGATATTTGTTCCTGTACAAAACTAGAAGCACTTCTGTGATATATTGTGACATAATTTAAAGCAAACACATTTAGCTTTGCTTAAACAATCAAAGTCGGAGAACAATCCTCTCTCTATATAAGGGAGGAACTTCCCTCTGCTTTCCTTGCAGGAATAATGTTATTTTACAGTGGGGGAAGTTGTTTTCCTACTGAATTGCAGTAATTTTTCGTGCTCCTGATGATTGCCAGAGTCTCTTTTCCCTCGCCTTGCAACATTTCCTTATCAAAGCAACTTTGTAAAACAGTTACTTGTTTGGCTTTAAATCAAAAAAGCCATGCGAGGGTCCACTAGCATCAAGTTTTGTGCTTAACTTAGCTGGTTCCCAGCATAGTTCAGCCTGGCATGAGGAGGGAGGGAGGGAGCAAGCCAGCTGCAAACCGGTCCTCATGTATGACCTAACCCCCACTGTCCAGGGGGGGCATAGTTTAGAGTGGGAGGTTCCCATGTCACAGCTCAGATCATACTTTACAGCATGTTTTTATTTTTGCCACTCTGACTAGCTTCTTGACTCTTTAGAGACCTTTAATTCCTGGTCCCACTATGCTCGCTGTCAATCTCCGGATCCCGAGGGGTCCCTTTCTATCCATGGGAACAGTGGTTGTGACAGCAGATTCCCCAGGGACACGGTACTGGGTACATCTTGACAGAATGACATAGTTTTGTCGCTCAAAAATTCTCTGCTGCTGTTTGAGGTCATGAGGGGCTATTTCATAGAGAGTCAACTATCAGAGATCCCGCAGCTCCCTCCCTTGTTCCCTCCATGAGACCTTAGAAGCAGAAGGATGTTTCACCCCCTTCCTCGAATTGGGCTTCGCTGTGGGACTTTGATGATATAGGTGAGAGCATGATTACGAGCCAGGATGTGCGTTAGACATCCTCTGATGTACAGGAATTCCCTCATTAAAGTGGGACATGTTGATAGTCAATTCAAAACAGCCTGCGGAATAAACAGGGGTGGCTCATCCAGCGATTTCAAATAAACACACTTTTTATTTATGTAACATGGAAACAGTGCTCAAAAATATGTATATATTTTAATTATCCTTTGGATTAAGGAGGAAGGGGGATTTATTGTCTAACTATGCGCTGTACTTGACCTTGTGGTTTAAAGGGGTGAATATAAAAAGAAAAGAAAATAACATGAAACTGTAGTCTTTGGAGTGAAGTGTAAAATGTTAAATACCTCCTCTCTCTGGGAGATGTTTTCTGAATAACCTGGATTGGAGCAATTCGAAAAAACCATTAACATATTTGCTCACGTATGATTCGATGCTGGGGTTCACATCAAGGCCCTTTTAATGGTGCTGTTGTTTTTTTCCCTTTCCTGGTCGTCCCCCCCCCCATGTCTGACAAATCGTTTCCAGCTAATTTACGATGGTCAAACACTGGGAGAACAATACCTCGTGGACATAACATAGCACAAGCTCTACCACATGTCCCAGAGAAGAGCTAGGTGCTTGCAGGAAACACTTGCTGAGATAACAAGATAGTAAGGAAAGCAGGGCCATGAAAGGCCATGTGGAGGACTGCAGAGAGAGGGGGGGGGTGCTTACCATGTAGGTAAATGTCAGCAGTGTGAAGGTTCGCTTCAGGCTAACCACTAAAAATGAACATCCTCATATTGAACGCATGTCTTTTCTGTCTAGTTACAAGAATAGTATGACAGGGGTTAAAGGTTAGCATTAGCATAGCGTCTTTCACTGTGCTATGGCTAACTGTGACAATCAGCTAAAACCTTGCCAGAACAAATACTCCAACAGGGTAGTAGAGGCACCAAGCTGGGATCTGTGGCCACGTGTGGGTGGGTATTACATACACACAGCCACACAAGAGACTGTTTTCACTGCCAGTGTCTCCCAATCTCACACACACATGCACACAATGCTCGGACTTTCCTCCTGGTGACAATAAGCATTTGATAAAACAGTTTAGATGCACATCTGCTGAGGTTGATTATATGTATTTAGTCCAGATAATCAATTCTGGATCTCATGTGCACTGTAATTACACACAGCACCTGTGTCTAGCCCACCTGCAGTCATTATTATGAATGCCAAGCAGCAATTTAACCATAATTATATCAACAAGGGAAAAAGGAAACATTGAGCAGGCAGTACAGCTCAATTACTTTACTATTAAAAATGCTGCCATGTTTTCATCAAGAGAGGAAGAGCACTGTCGCAACAGAATTCCTGGAATAATGAACCACCAGAAACCCAGTGGATGAAACATGTAAAGCCCCGACCCCCGAGGCAGATCGGTCTTTAAATCTTTCCAGCTGGGTTAAGGTTGAGCAATACAGGGGACGTGGAGGACAGCAGGATCAGGGTTATCAGTCAGGCTAATTGATGAGTATAGTTGTTTTCACTGTGCCCAAGTATAAGCAAGAAGAGGAAAAGGAAAGCAGTCTTCAAGGCTGCCATGTTTGTGTTGCGAGGACAGAGGTGAGAGGTCAGGCAGGAGCTCTGAGGAGTTTTTAGCTTATTAAACTAGTTTGTCTTTTTGCCAACGAGCTCCAGGGTGGTGAAGGGTGAGTTTCTTTGCTGCTGGTGGGAAAAGGAGAAACGAGGAAGTGGCAAGCCCTCTCAAGATCAATGAATGCGGTGGAAAAAGGAGTGGCTCGGGGCAGCCAATAGGGGCTGGGCCACAGGGAGCTGCGCGGAGATAACGTAAACAAGGAAACCACCTGATCTGAGCAGGGTCAGATAAATGCTCAGCTCTCTGCGCAGGCAGGTGCTTCCTGAGTCCTGCTCGCTCAATCAGTAGAGCCCCACTGCCCTTCTCACTCGATCGCCATTCCTTTTTGTGTTTTCTCAATCGGCTGCAAAGTTTTACTGAGTTTCAGGTCGAATCACAATTCAGCCACAGTTACTGCCTGCTAAACGTAAACATTGCGGGACAGTAAATAGCAGAAGCACAGAGGTTTCACTGAAGTGATTGCAATCACACACGCAGTAAAGATAAGACACCGGCTGTTTGCCACTGGGATTACATAATGTAGGCTTGCTTTGTGGGGGGGTCTGTGTCTGCAGATAAAGGACGTTCGCCTTTCAATGGGACAGACAGGTGAATTTTGGAGATTGACAAGACAGTCGTGCGTTTCCAGCTCCAGCCACAAAACCTGCACAGGGTGAGAATACTTCTCCACAAAAGCTTACCTCCACTGTTGTTCTTTTTTCCCCCCTTCTTTTTCTTTCTTTTTCACTTTGCTGGTTGGTCTGGGATTGTTTTGTGCTGTCCAATGAGGAAGGAAGTCAGTGTGAGAAAGTGCCTGTTTTTTTGGGACCAACAGGAATTGGCCTCATCACAAGCGGTTCCTTTTTTGCTGCTGGAACAATGCACTGGCGTCACACCCCTTGACTGGACCTCGGCATTTCACATGGAAAAATGTTCCCAGAATTCCGCTCCCAGGCTTGGGGTAAGGCCGAGGATGGGGTGAGGGTGAGAGGGCGGGAGGTGGAGGGCGAAGGGTAATGGTTGTTAGCAGTGTGGGTGACACAAAGTAACCAGTGGACACTTCTTACCTCTACGACCAGAGAAAAGATCTCAAAGATCAAAGATCTCATTAAATCTTAATACCTGTTTGCTGAGGATGTAAAACTTTAAAGGACACCATGCATTCAACTCTTAATGGTCCAGCACACCAACTCGAACAATGCATTTTTGATTTGGTTCTTCAATTAGGCTACACAAATGCACATATAAGCCCATATACGTCTGATCTGACAGGCTAACATCAAGCCAGCATCTGATCAGACACTTGAAAGACTCAGTTGGGTTACAATCAAAGTTCATCTTCATATGTGTCTGTGATTGCTTTTAGATCCTCAGAGGTGAAGCAACTAGAGGTGGTGGAGGTATACGAGGTCTGGCTACCTCTGTGTAGGCTGCTGCCCTGGACCCTGATAAGCAGTAGAGAATTAATAGATGGATTGAGGGTAGACTTATCTGCTCCGACAATATATATAATATTCATTCATTACATTAAAGCAAACACACCAATGCAAGTTGCAGACAGATACAATCTTATATCTTATAAAAGATCTTTCCTTTTTGGTCACTTTGAAAAATAGAATTGATGCATTTTACTCACCATAACATTGGTAGAGGCACCCCGTTTACAAGAAATGTGTGCTACATGTTCAGAATTCCACTCCAACAGCGCTGGGCAGCAAGATAAATAAATTACAGCCCTAATGTGCTAAGTCTACACATATGCTATCAGTGTCATTTATCACCCTCGCTACTAAATCATTGTGGAGTGTATGAGAACACAAACTCTGTGTAGAAAGATTAATTTGCACAGTACAGTAAATTATTCATCTAAATCTACCAGAAACAATAACATTGCAAATCCATATTTGTGTATTTTACAAATGCATCAATCCGTTACTATGCCACAAAATGACAGTGAGGAATCACTATTTTTACCCTCTGGATTTTGCATGGGGGTGGGGGTGGGGGGGTCCCACATAAGGGAGAAATTACTTCTTTAAAATGCAATGAAAGCAGAGCGATGCATTTTTAAAATTAGGTTATATTAAAAGTATGACATCTTTTGTATGAATATGGTCTGGAAGGAATAGAGATCTTGAGACATGTCAGATATTGGACAGCGATATGAAAATTGCTTGTAAGAGGCAAATCAAAGGAGGCAACTTGGGACTCGTGGGGTCAAGTTGGAACAACAGCCCAAAGCTATTAGGGCCTGGCAGCGAGGGAGCCTCTCGCGCAACAGGCCTGACATCAGAACAGAGGCCCAGTGGTGTATCACTGCTGAAGCCCATTAGTAAGACACTGTGAGAACATATTCATCACTGTAAACATGAAGCCCTTCTACACGGGCTCATCTGCAAGGATTCAACCTCAGTGAGCCTTTACTGGACAAACAGGCTCCGCACAGACTTCTGACCACCGTGCTCAGACTCAAGCACCCTCTAAGCCCCTGCTGTCACGTTTTGAGGCTGGGTAAGCATGGAAGTGGGCCTAAATCATGTCAAACATGGCATAGCGCCCACTAATTCGCTGTCCACAGGAACACAAACTGGACGTGCAAATGTATACATGTGCAATCTGTGCGCTGCACTACTGTTAATATCACAGCCAAGCCTTAAGTTGACGTGGATAACAATCACTTTATACAAAAGGGTTTGCATCTGTTGTTTGTCCAGCAGAGTGGAGATGGGTCTGTGTGTGTGCGTGTGTGTCATGAGGTCAACTTCAGTTCAACTCATTAAACAGAATCCAAACAGAAGGTCACATTTCACTCTGACGGCCGCTGATAGTTTCTGGTAGGACCAGAGAGCACAGCGAGGCCTCGCACTACCTGAGCCTTTCGCCTAATAAGCCACTCATCTCAGTGCATTGCACACAAACATAACTCTCCCACGTGTAACTTCCAGCGGGACAAATTCCCAGGAATCTGTGTTTGTGAAATTGAAAGCAAAGGTAGGAAACTATTCATACATACACCGAAAAGGAAAAGGACAACTAGGAACTTCAAATCGTCAAAGGAAAAAACAACGGACCCTCCTAAAATATTCCTAGGTCCGTCTATATAAATAAACAATAATAAAGTGTAGTGTACTTTAGAGGTCATGTGCCCCCCCCTTGCCCGCTCAGGAAGTGGAGGAAGAACAGCAGATAAGAGATCATTAAGTCTCTGGATAATTAAACCAGAACCACAGACCCTTATCACACAAGATCACAGCATCTAACAGCGTGGCATGCCAAGGTGAAATTACCAGACGCTAATCACGCTGATGGTGTTCAGTGATTACTGAGAATTTCCCCTACGGTGACACTGAGGCCAAAACTCTTGCATCTTTGAAGATTAATATTGCCAATTACTTTGATGGCAGTTTCCCGATTCTCAAAGCACAGTAACTTCAGTGAAATGTGTTTAATAAGAACCATTAAAAAGCTTGTACTGCACAGAACATTAAGGTTATTGCACCTGTTCTCGCCTACCCAATAATAATGAGGTTAGTGTGTGAATTGTGGGACACCAATTCATACTCTGTCTGGTGTCCCCGATTGGCTCGCTCTTGTGGTTTTAACAACCCTCTTCACACCAGCACGTTCTTCCCTCACATCCATTTATCTCTTTCCTCTTCCTGCGGTGCGGTTTTGGCTTGCGTAAAGCAATTATGCTTTGACTTTGGGAAAGGAGGATTTCCTCAAGGCTACAGTAGCTTCTTCCACGCAAACAACTATCCTTGCACTGGCAATCATGCAACAACTGCCTGGACACAAAAACATGTTTGGCTTTCATGCCGTGTCCTTTTCATATTTATTGTCTGTTTGAGGACAATGGTTAAAAAATACAGCGGCAGAAGGGAAATGCATCTGCTAAAAATGCAGCAGGATGTGACACTGCTAAGCTCACATTGACAGATGCGGTGATTATCCAGCATCTCTGCACGTGTCAAAGGCGGAGCTGTTCTGTTGGGATCAATACTGAACATTGAGGGGGTGGTTGGAATAATCACAGACCCTCATGGTGGGAGAGCGGAGTGTGCTATGCCGTTTTTTGGGGGGGCATACTAGCACACAGACAGCTGTTACACACATGATCCGGTCCATTTTAAGCGCTTCAAACTGAGCGGAACCTGTTGAAAAGGCGTGGCCCTGAGTCATAAATCATACACTGAAGGCATGCAGGATGCCTTTTAGCTAACAGACATCTTTTCAGCAAAGCAAAAACCTTTATTGACACCTCCATGGTTCACGACATGGTGCCAGTGACCACATAGTGTTGATTGTTGTGGTGCAAGTGTGGGGGATGGTTTTGTTTTGTCAACAGCTTCGAAGATGGTAGCTGGAAAGTTCCACAACAGCCCCTCGGGCTCTTATTAAACCGGCAACCACAATGTCAGGAGCTTTAAATTAAAGCTGAAGGTTTAAACTGAGTAAAAACAGACATGCAGAGCAATATTTAACATGGTAATTTAGGCCATATGTTCAAAAACTTGCAAACATATGCAGAAGCTGATCAGTAATGACTCTCAGGTCCAAAGGTGTCACATAAATCACGCTGATTTATATTTCATCATGCTAGACATGCACAATCATGCTTTCTTCTCTACAGCTAGAAGCATTTAATCTTTGGCGTAAGCACATAAAATCTCTCTGGAATTTTTTTTAAGTCTCCCAGACTTACAGTAACGTTTGAACAATTTGGGTTTGTATCCTTAAGGGGGTATTTTCTGTATGTTTAGCGTAAAAATAAGAGCTGCTTAGGCTGTGGATGGTGCTGTGAGAGAATGGAACCACCCCTTGTTTTTCTAATTGCAACAGCAGGTGATTTCTCCTCCCAGCACGGCATGCTTAGAAGCCTCAGATCCACTGGCAGCGCACATCAAAAGCCCCATTGATTGGCCGGACAGATTGGGGCATAGAGATCAAATGTGCTGTAAAGAAGTGTTAAACTGCTGCGCATTAAACAGGCCAGATATCTGAACTAAAAGGGGGCCATCTGTTAGCTTTGTAACTTTCTACTGCACTTTACTAGATTGTTGATACTACTGGAACAATGGCCAAGACTGTGGTATAATGAGACAAAATAATGTAATGAAAAGAGAAACAATGCTTCCAACTGGATCCAAAACTGACACATGACCCCACTGAGCTTAATGTTTTCATATCAGTCAAGTGGATTTTCACTTAGGTATAAGGTTCATTGTCCAGTGCATATTTACAGTAAATACTTAGTGACATTTAGCGAATGAAAAATTAATTTAAGAAAGTCTTTGATCTCTGTTAACTTCATGAGGGACACAATAGGCTCGATGTGTTTTGTAAATAACAAGTACAACAGTGTATTGACAGTGGTCGCATACTTTTGAGTGAGCATGCTCCGACTCATATCCTCACACGTATTTAATAAAAACAAACAGACAAGCAAACCTGCTCTATAAACGTACAAACAGTGCACACCTGATTGGATGGCCGGCCTCTTAAAACCTATAACGTATGAGCAAGGTTTCCTGGGACAAAATGAATAAATAACTGAGACTTCCGATGATCTAAACAATTGCATCAAGCAGTTTCTCACCAATAGCAGCTTGCCAATAAGTCCAAAATGAGTCATATCTCTTCATTTTCCAGTCAAAATGTTATTTTTAGGATTTGGATGCCAGCTAAATATATACATAGAACAATCACGAGTCGGCTTTACAAAATACTGTCACAAAGAAAAATGATGTCCCAGGCAAGGCCGCAGATGAAACTGCGGTGGGCCGATGTCTGTTTCCATGGTTGTGTTTATTCTAGAGCAGCACAGCAGAAAAGACTCTGTTATCCTATTGTTTGCATTGGCCAGGAGTAAATAACTCATAGAGCTAAGGACTAAAATGTCCGTATTAATCGAGGTCAGGGTTTCTCCCCATTTAGATAATAGTAACAACAATAATATAACGACAGTGATAAAATCACAATTTGTAAATATTAACAAAGTCTGGTGAGTGCATCACCCCAAAGGCACTTCCCCGTATTTCAACCAAGCCAGCGTTTTCGCTTGCGTTGCACCAAGACGTTCCAATCCAAGCATCGCTGCGTGTTTAGCACAGTCCAATTACTTTACAAGGAATTGAAACCTGAGCTGCGCTTGAGAAACCTTAGCCAGACTCCATCAAATATTAAAGTGTACGGGTGTTTTGATGTGTATGAAGGGAAGGCAGGCACACCATTACACATGTCTTAAGAGATTGATGAGGCTCTAGAGTCTGCGGAAGCCATATATACCAGCGAGATGCCCTGTAGATAAGCAAATTCGGGTCCTTTTTGACACAAAGCAGAGCAAGAGTGCATGGTTGAAAGCAGGCACTGTACGAGGCTGCACTGATGCACCACTGCAGGATCTGTGTGATTCAGTCAATGGTGGGAACGCCAAATGCTTCAATACAGGAGAAGTATGAGATGTCTGGGTCTATTACTCACACTCCTCCAAACTCAATAGTCCATTGTCTCTGCCCAAAAGTGGAACCTCAAACCTATAAGTCAAAGGTGGGGGGGGGGGTTAAAGATGATGTCATCTCTGCAGGAGAGCCGTTCAGCCACACACCTTCATGGCCAGGGAACGGTTACTAAATCCTGTTCCCTCACTGTAAATCCTCCCAGACAAGTTGGCCTGCTGCAGGGGTGATAAAGGTAACAATGCCTGCGCTCAGCGTGAGTTTTCATGAGATAAAATTGCATATGGCGTGTGAATTTATTTGCTCTGCCGCCTTCATATACTGCTTTGAGTTCATTTTTCTTTTCCCTCTTGGAACAATTATGCACACACTTGAAAGAAGAAGACTGTTTTTCAGCTGCCATGTGGATGTTAGTTCAACAAACAGTGCTCAGCTAGAGGACAATCTCAGCTTTGTGTTTGTCCACACATAAGCGTTTCACATGATAACTGCCCATTTATAGAAATGGACTTAATATTTTACTTTATATGAGGCTCTTGGTCTCAAAAATCGTGGGTTCCTCATCTGATTTATGAGTGACACCACGTGTTTAACATTTAAATCCATTTTGGGGAGGGCTGTCTCCTGCTCCATCTTCTAAAATAAACACAGGGGGAAAGAAAGAGACACAATCAGTGACCCCTGAAGACAGCAACAGTGAATCTAGACATTCTGGATGCCTGAAAGCTTCATCTATATTAACACTATGAAACCCCCCTCCCCCCGAAAACCCCCCCAACAACCTACCGTTGAATTTTAGTTTACGCATAAACAGCGTATGAAAGCACAGAAAATCGCTTATTTTAAGCAACAAACTCCTCTAAAAATCATTATACATGTTAATGACACTCCATGTGTGAGAGAGAAAGAGAAACACACACACCAAAAAAAAAAAAAAAGTGGAGAGGGGAGTGGGCGGTGTTTACCCACTGACATTGTCTGTAACGGCGTATAAAAACTGAGGAGGGACGTCAAGCATCCTTCACTGGGAGTCACTATGCGCTGATGCTCCGCCACATGCCCGCATCACTGTTGGCAAAACAAGGCTCACATCAGCACAGCAAACTCAAACAACAACTAACCGGCACGATGGATGGGCAACATAAAGACCGCAGAATGAGTCACTTGTGGATATTGACGTTACTGATATTTGTCTAACCTCAAGCACACGGATAACTCGGTCTTTTCCCAACTTCTTCTTCTGGATACTGATTGTGGAGCTGGATCTTGTCCTACAGGCTTTGGAGGAAAAGAAAAGAAAAGGATTCTATTTATTCTGATCACTTTATTTTATCATCACTGCATTTTTGGAATAGGAGCGTCTTTTTGTGGGAGGACAAACTGTTTTTTAAGGATACGCACATAAAACTAAAGGATGGCCGTTTGGTTCACATCTGTCCTCGCAATAGTTATTACAGTATCTACTCAGGTATTTTTGTTTTTTAAATCTTTGCGTTTATATTTTGGGGAAAATGTATTTTTCTGTGCTCACTCTTCATTTCCTTCTAGGTTTTCGGAACGGGTGTGTTCGAGATAGAGCTGAATCATTTTCAGAACACGAAAGGTTTGCTGGCAAACGGGCTTAGCTGCGGCATGAGTGGCTGCAGGACTTATTTCAAGGTTTGTTTGAAGAACTTCCAGAAGGAAGTGTCTCCTGGAAACTGCATATTTGCCAACGCCAGCACACCTATTCTGGGCACCGACTCCTTCAGCATCCGGCCGGACGCCAGGCTACGCCTGCCGCTCAACTTCACCTGGCCGGTAAGAGCACCTGTCCTGTCGGGCGCACTCGTCTGACGCTTTTACGCAGAAACCAAACCAAATCTACACGTTTAAAAATGCGCTCTTCACAGCTGATAAGTGCTGAGAAAAGCTTCTACCAAACAACACTCTGAAATATATTTTGCATATAGTACTTAGCTTTTGTCACACCAATTAAATGCAACGTTGTTGTGCCATTTAAACTACGCTTAAGGGTCAGAGGACTTGTTTTATCCTTTGCCGAAAACTGAGTCTGCGTTCAACTATGTGAACTCATGTAGGACACAATCCAGTCCCTATATCTGTTGCATGGATCATTTGAATTAAGTGCAACTGCTTTCTTTTATATATATGTAAAGTGTTGTGCCCCAAACCCCCGTTTCATCCAAACAAAGCTAAAGATATGAGATCTTCAGGTTGTTTTGTGACCATTGTTTCCCTCATTTGTCCCCACAGGGTGCTTTCTCCTTAGTTATTGAAGCCTGGTATTCTCCTGCAGCGGAGCAGCCCGGAGGTGAGGAGATGTTTATTGGGTTTTCGCCACTAGAGGGAGGCATTGTGGGTGTACTTGCTTTACTTGTTACTGAAAACTCCGCTTTTATCAGAAACGTGATGAACGTATGAAGTGCTGGCAAACGCATCTGGTGTTTCAGCGTCATGGGTTCGTGTTTGTTAGGATGTCATGAGTCACACGACAATTCTTTGCAATCAAATCTCGCCAAACACAATCGTACTTCCCTTGATTTATTTTTGGCAGGCATGGGAAAGTGTACATCGCTTAAGTGAGAATTTGAAGCCTTGCCAAAAGTCCCATGACAGGCTTTTCCTGGATTTTACACCTTTCCCCCCCCTTTTTTTTTAATCTCTGTGAACGCGGCGCGTAATGGCGAGAAGTGACGGCAAGGGGGCCTTTTCAGTATGCCTCTTAAATTGTGTATCGTGTTAAAATTTATAATTGTTAGATGTATTAACGTCATAGAGCAGCCTAAATTTTAAACAGTCTCTCATGTGAGCCAGTTTGTGGCCTAAACCCCCTGAGCCAGGGGGTTTGGGAGCGCATCTGTAACCAGAAGGTCGCCGGTTCGATCCCCGGGCTCTCTGTCCTGGTCGTTGTGTCCTTGGGCAAGACACTTCACCTACCGCCTACTGGTGTTGGCCAGAGGGGCCGATGGTGCGATATGGCAGCCTCGCTTCTGTCAGTCTGCCCCAGGGCAGCTGTGGCTACAACCGTAGCTGCCTCCACCAGTGTGTGAGAGTGAATAGTGGCATTGTAAAGCGCTTTGAGTGCCTTGAAAAGCGCTATATAAATCCAATCCATTATTAAATAGGATTAAATGTTTTTTTCTGTTTTATTCACAGATACCACCAACCCCGAATTCTTGATTAGTTATTTTGCCATCCAAAGGCAGTTGGGAATAGGGCGTGAGTGGTCCAAGGATGTGCTCAGCGGGAGGCAGACGGAGCTACGTTACTCATACCGGTTCATCTGCAATGAAAATTACTACGGGGCCACTTGTTCCAAAAGATGCGCTCCAAGAGACGACCGTTTTGGCCACTTCACCTGCAAGCCTGATGGGGAAGAAGCCTGTCTGCCGGGATGGAGGGGAGAATACTGCCAAGAACGTAAGCAAGAGTGAAGACACCATATGGGCACTTTTCTTTGTTTGTATAAAAGGTCATGAGTCAGATTTCAGGAAGGCTGCTTGCGCATTAGTCCTAAATGGAGCAAAAAACGCAGGCCATTAACAGCTTTATATTAGGTAGTTACAAAGGAAGATAAGGGAGGTTCTGTACATTTATTTTTCTCTCAATCCTGCCAATTTTTCTTTTTCTTGACTTCATTTGGCCCATATTAAATGACCTGTTAAGCCACATGATCACAGGTGTGCGTGGGACGCGAGGAAGCAGGGCACAATTTGCGCACAAGTGAGGTTCAGGTGAAATCTGACGACAGCCAACTTGATGCTGCTTTCTTTCTGGGCGCGTGCGATTTAATCCAGGGCGGTGGTCGCTCGGCAGCACGCGTCGGGGTTAATCGCGGCATTATCGCCCGCCACGCGCCACTAAATTGCAGGCCCTATTGTGGAGGCGGTGTGGGGCGGCAGCTGCACACGGGGCTCGACAGTGCGCCCGTAACAATGGGGCAGCTGTCCTGCTCCCCCCCCCCCCCTTTCTTTCTTTTTCTTTTTAGAGCAAACATCTGCTCCGCTCTAACCAACAGTGCAAAAAATAAATTAATGAAAAATTAAAAATCATGCAAAGTCAGTGTGCCTCGCGACACTCAACAGGAAATCGTTTTTATTGGTACACCAGCGAGTAAAATAAATAAATGAATACTGTTTTAATAATTGCCTAATAAGTTAATAACACTTAATTACCCCCCCCCCCCCCCTCTCTCTCTCTCTCAGCAATCTGTCTTGAAGGCTGCAATGAAAGGAACGGAAACTGCACATTACCTGGAGAGTGCAAGTGAGTATTCACTTTGGTTTGGTGTCCCTCCACAATTAGCCAACGAAAAGGGTAAATAAAAGTCAACCCTAGTCATGAGAAATATAAAGTATTCAAAGTACAAAGGGACCTTTTTTCACTATTGTTCCCCTTTTGTCAGGCTTGTTGTAGCTCTTGTATGTGAGTGAGCAGATGAAAGTTGATTTGTGTGTGATCCAGCTATTATATTTTGTGTGAACAGATGCAGACAGGGCTGGCAGGGTCTCTTTTGTGATGTGTGTAAAACCCACCCGTCCTGTAAACACGGTACCTGTAAAGAGGCTTGGCAGTGCAATTGCAAAGAAGGCTGGGGGGGCATCTTCTGTGACCAAGGTGAGTGAATTAGAAAGCGACTCCAGACGTCTTTGTCTCAAAGGATAATGCAAAAAGCGGAAAATGTGTGGCTCATTTGATGCAATCCCTCCTTTTGGTTCCAGTAATCACGTTTCCTCCTGTTTGTTTACAGACCTGAACTACTGCACCCACCATAAACCCTGCGCAAACGGGGCCACGTGCTTGAACACAGGCCAGGGCAGCTACACCTGCACCTGCCTGCCAGGCTTCACCGGGGTTAACTGCGACTCGGAGGTCAGGGAATGTGACAGGCAGACCTGCCACAACGGAGGTCGCTGCCTGGTGAGTCCGGAAGTCTCTCTCTCTCCTTTCCCACAACACAGGCTTTCCTGTTTTTGTTTTTGCCTCCGTCTATCTGCTTGTCCAGGAGGATGCTATCGATTGTCAAGTCAGTGGGTGACCCAGTTCACAGACGATGTACTGTAAATAGAATTTGGTCTTAGGATAATGGGGTTTGTTGGGGCAGTCGTGAACAGGATGTGATAAAAAATGTCTGACACGGAGGTTGTTTTTTTTTTTTTTTTTAAAAAAAACCTTATATCTTTTCTCCTGCAGGACTCTGAGGATGGGTATAGGTGTGAGTGTCCGCAGGGATTCGAAGGACAACACTGTGAACACAGGGTGCTCACTTGTGCAGACAAACCATGCTTCCAAGGTGGCACATGCCAAGAGAGAGATAATGGCCGTAGTTACACATGCAAGTGTCCACCAGGATACACTGGACTTAACTGTGAGAAGAAAGTGGACAAATGTACCTCACTGCAATGCACCAATGGTAAGAGACCAGACGCACATCACTGCAAAAGCAGTATGGTGCTGTATTTCTACATCAGCAGTAATCAATAATGATGGTGTTTTTTGCACAGGTGGACACTGCGTGGTCCGCGGTAACCTCCGAGTGTGCAGCTGTCGCTCAGGTTTCACGGGACCGCGCTGCGAGATCAATGTCGACGAGTGCGCCGCAAACCCCTGCGCAAACGGCTCCACCTGCATAGATCGCATCAACGACTACACCTGCACCTGTCCCCTAGGGTATACAGGCCGCCACTGCGACAAGCCCACAGACTACTGTGCTTCTCAACCCTGCCTCAATGGAGGGACTTGCACCACAGGAGCCAAAGGCCAGTCCACCTGCATCTGCCCGGCCCATTACAGCGGCCCTCAGTGCCAGTTCAACAGTGAGCACCAAGCCAACACCCCCAGCCCCACAATAAGCTGGGAGTCCAGTGAAAAGCAAAAGTTGGTAGCCATCGTTTTGGGTGTGGGCGTAGTGGCTGCTCTGTTGCTTTTGTGCATGGCAGTGGCAGTGATGGGGCACATCAAGAAGCAGAAGGATAAGGAGCAGGACTCGGACACCATGAACAACCTCTCCAAGGTTGACCTTCAGAAGGAGAACCTCATCTCTACTCTAGAGCTCAAGAACACCAATAAAAAGTTTGAATTGGAGGTGGACTGTCCCAGGGAAAAGTCTAATCACAAATGCATCAACCACTACCACCTGGACTATAAACCCTCCGCGAGGTACAAGGATGAACTGTCCCTTGTGGACAAAGATGAAAACTGTGAAAAGTCAATAGAAGACACGAAACATTTAAGTAGAATGTACAGGTAGGTGGATGAGAAGAGATGCATATGTTGACTTATACCACCATGCACTGTTTTTGTGCCGTGTGCCTGACATGTTGTGTCTTTACAGTGAGAGACCAGAGTGTAGAATATCTACAATAAGTTCTTCTGGAGATTCAATGTACCAGTCTGTCTTCGTAATAGCAGAAGAGAAAAATGAATGCATCATTGCAACTGAGGTAAATCTATTTACTTGTTCCAGCCCTTTAATAACTGGTCATTTAGATCTTGCACGTGTTGCTGTGATTGTCACTAAATGTTTGGACTCTGTCTCTTTCAGGTATAATAAATTGAATATATTATTCATCGTCAACATTGGATTTCTTGTGGACTGTTTACAAGTGTGGAAAGACTGGGATTTATTTAAACGCAAGTTGCTGCTTTTGAAAACTTGATAACTGGATAGAGCTTGTGTGCTCTCTGAATGCAATAGAAGTAAAGCTACTAATCTATGTGCGAATGTAAAAGGGAAATAATGAGCCAATCAGGCTTGCTCTCGCAACCTCGTCCGCTCTGTTCAAGTTCCTCCGAGGGCAACGGGCCAAGATGCGTGTGCCCGAGTGGAAGAAGCGGGCTATCCCGATGGACGCTTTCCATCTTATTGCAGTAATCGGCAATCAAACAAATCAACTCACCGCCAACGGGAATGTGGATGGAGCCGGCTTTTTTTCCATTTCATCTGACCTGCGACGCGCTATGCAAACAAAAACCAGCATTGTGCTAAAGAAGAAAAGAAAAAGGGACTGAAAAAAAGAAAACTACTGAAAACGGTTCATTTTTGAGAGATGTTTAGGATTATCGTTTGAAAATTCAATCCGTTTTATAAAGAATGTATTCAGCCTTGATCACAAAGCCTTATACCCCCTTTTTTAAAGGGAATTGTTGTGCCCTGCTTATCTTGATTTCTTTGTGTGAAAGATCAAATGATGCAATATGCTAAAGCGCCGTGCAGGGAAAACTCATAATAAGGCCTTGTTTTACTTTATGCAAAATCCCCCTTAAATCAAGACAAAGAAATACATGTTGTGACTATCGTACCGAGAACGCCTTTAATGGAAATTACTGAATCAATAATGTTATTTTGTAAGATTAGTATTTCATTAGTAATTTAAGTATATGAAGCACTGATTTTTCTCTTTCTATGTTTTATAAGATTATTTTGTATATAGTGTATATTTATATGTTGAGATTAGAAGTATGACTTGTACATCTGTTTTTAAGTTGATGCCTCGCAAAGGTGAATATATTTTTAAAGTGTTTTTGTTTTGGTGTTTTTATTGTATTGTTATTATTTTTGCTATGAAAAGAAACAAGAACTACATATCTGGTACACTGTTTGTTTGTCGGTCTTCGTCGGTTGAGTGTCCATCTGGTCGAATAGAGATCCTAAATTAAATGTTGGAATCATCTAGAAGCTTTATTTGTGTCGCCTGGTGTGAAAGTGACGTCATTGTCTATAGATGCAGTAATATTTGGCCTGGTAGCTTCTTCTGATGATACTATGTGAGATCTGTGTCTGCGTGATATGAAATCATTGTGCTAGCAATCATTCAGTGGGCAGCATTGTAATTGGCAGGAAATGTAAGAAAATACTCAAATATATATATATATA
>NW_005187524.1:633683-677624 GCF_000239375.1 Pundamilia nyererei
TATATATATATATATATATATATATTTAAAAGTCTGTATGTCATAATAAAGAGTCCTTGTTGTCTTTTCTGCTTAAATGGATCTTGGAACTGCTGCATCTCTTGATAATTGATTCTTGTAGTTGACTGAAAGGTGAAAGGTGTGAGAAACACAGCAAAACTAGTGCGCGGAGAAAATCTATATGTCCTCGAACTATTGGCACATGATCACAGCAAACAAAGGGCCCCGCAGCCAAGGCTCCATGATGCACACAGGGACTAATAACAATTGCACCCTCTCTTTGGAGATCTAACACTTTACTTACTTAACCCAGCCTTCAGCCAATATCAAAGCACCAGGCTGATGTTTCTCTCAAGTAAAGAGCCATGTCTTTCACAACCACCTGGTGGCAGTAGGTTTTATGTGAAGTAACAAGAAAGTAGTTCTCTCCTTTCTTAACCCATCAAATATCATCCTCACCGACTTACAGAGGACAAACTGATCTCAGTTATCAGCCACTGCGGTGTTAAGCTCGTGTATAGAGAACACAGACACCTAATGAGCTTAAGAGAGCACAGATATAACAGTCCCGGCTATTTATAGGTAATGTGATTACCTCTGCACTATGAGTTTGACCCTATGCTGTATATTGAAAGTGCTCATAAAGATTAAAACGTTAGAAACAAAGACAGTTTCTTTCTTCTTTTCTTTAAAATATATCTGCTTATTCTTCTTATTTCCCTGCCCCGGGTGCTTGCGTGTTCTCATGCGCAACGACTCAAAACTTAGGCGAGGCGTCGCTACAAAAGAGCCCCGCCCCTTCTATTTAATTGGCCAAGGTCGTGTCTCTCTGACGTACTTTGATCAACAAATACACGTGTGTGCACGTCGGTATACTAAGGAGGAATGGACAGTATTTGCCTTTTGATGACACTGACTAATTACTGATGTAATGATCATTGTGACGTGAAAGATGGTTCCTCCTTTCAGCGCTTTATTTATCTATATATCTATATATAGGAGCAGCCTGATGTATGAGACTCTATGAGGTCGTAGAAGACTGGAAATAACATCGAGCAGCTACTTGTGGACTTTTGTTTTTTCTCTTCCCAAACGAAGTTAAGTGCCTACAATGAAACCTCAGGACATTACAAAGGAAAAGAGCAGCCTGTGGATATTTGGCTATGGCTCCCTAGTGTGGAAACCCGATTTTGAACACAAGAGAAGAAAAATAGGGTACATTAGAGGATACAAGAGACGGTTCTGGCACGGAGATGACTTTCATCGAGGGGACAAGGAAAAGGTGAGATTTGCAGCCACACCTGGAACACAAGTATTTCCTGCTGATTCTGATCCTTTAGGAGTTCGCTCGTGCATTTTTAGATGTAGGCCACAGTATGTTGTTGTGAAGTATGAAGCATTTTCTTGTTGGTTGTTGAGTTCTCACTGTCGGTGTTTTTGCTCTCTACAGCCAGCCAGAGTTGTCACACTAATAGCAGATGAGGAGGTGAGTGAACCACTTAAATATTGAATGTGTAAGTAAAGCAGTGGATTCAGAAGTTCTATAATCCTTAAAAAGCAAAACTAAAACTAAAAGATCTTAAAAATATCTTCTTCTTCTTTTTTTTTTAAATGTCAGCACAACAAGCCCGATGAGGCTGTGTTGTTTACTCAGACTGGAATGTCTGACTGTGAGTCACTGGTCTTCTCAGATGTATTGCAATACAAGTGACAAATAAAAGCAAATAACAAGTAATAACTCTGCTCAGAAAATAATTAGCTAACCGGCCAGTCACACTAAAAGAACAACTTTGCTATTTTAAACTTTCCACCTTTCTGATTATGAGTTTTTGTGTAATGTGTTGCAATAAACTGTAACTGTGGCATGATAAACAGGGAAAATGTTAAACCCATTATTTACTGGTTGTCTACTGTTTGTTCTACTGTTTAATGTTCTAATTTCTATTAAATTCTGGCACTGGGTCAAGTAAAAACTGGACTTTAAATAGCATCCTATAGGCTCAATCAATGTTGTTTGACAATCCAAAACACTGTAGTTTTATTTTTAGGTTTTTCTCTCTGTATATGTTCACAAAGCCAAGTCTTGCAAGTGTTGCAAGTGTGTCAACCTCCACCTGTTTGTACTCTGCAGGCTTGCACGTGGGGCGTGGCCTATGAAGTGACTGAGTGCCAGGTCGAAGCGTCTCTTCAGTATTTAAACATGAGAGAGGTTGTCCAGGGCGGGTACATAACAGAGATGGTGGAATTCATTCCTAAAGACGGTCACGGTTCAGTGTTGTCCCTTGTTTACATCGCCACACCTGACAACCCCATCTACCTCGGGCCGGCCTCGGACGGGGAGATTGCCGCCCAGATTGCCATCTGCAGAGGCAACACCGGCCACAACATTGAGTACCTGGTCCGCCTTGCAGAATTTATGAGGCACCACTGTCCGGAGGTGGAGGATGAGCACCTTTTCTCTATCGAGACAGCTGTTTTGAACATTTTCAGCAACTGCAGAGAGCTCAGATCCAACGACAGGAAATCACTGCTGCTGGAAGTTATATAAAGAGTAAACTCCGCTTTTTATGAAAATAATTTTCATTTTAGTGGAAAAACAAATGAAGTCTTGGTAAATATTTCAAGGGTAAATGGTGCTTAAAAAGGAAATACTTTATTTGGTTTCAACTAAAAGGGAGAAAACTATCTCATGTCACTCGGAAATCTGTGACATTCTCATCTCATCTCATTTTTCAACTGTTCACTTTAATATGTAGGCGACTCTCATTGTATTTCATATTGCACACAAAAATCAGCACGTCATGTTTTTAAGATTCCACACTATCCACAGAGAAGGTCTGACATTTTTACGATATGTTATGATATTGTAACCTTGTTAATATTATGAAATGTTAATGCACATTTTTTAAAATAAAGTTTTTGAATAAAAACATACAAATCTGTATGAGAAAATTGTGTTCGGGATTTCCTTCCCTGTTTATCTAGTCTCATATACATCTCTTATATTTTGTCCGTGCATACAGACCCTCCTGATTCATATTCCCACATCATATCGCCAAAGAAAGCCGCCTCTGGCATTATGAAAGTGCTTAGTTTTCCTCAGAGAGCTGTTAAAAGCATGGGCCAAGAATCTTTAAGACACTCTTTTGTGAATTTATATTAAATTGGATGTAAGAAACTTCAAAGCCTCTCTATGCAGATTCTTGTGACTTATAGAATGCTTTCAAACTATTTTCCTTGCTGCTCCCAGTTTTATGCCTCTTAAATTGTTCCAAGCACAGTGGTTGGTCCAGCTTTAAAGGGTCATTTTTTAATTCAAGGCATTCCTCAAACACACAAAATGCATTCGCATCTCATTTTGTAAAACCTCATAAAGTCTTTTAACCGTCGTAAAGAAAACTGACGGTGAAAAATAGCAAAATACTGATAAACATGGTGCAATGTTCAGTGGTGTTGGCGTTGGGAATAATCTGTTTACCAGAGTGCACATAAGCTATTATAGAGGACCCACAGTCCTTACAGTATAGAGGGAGCGTTAGGGGCTCTGCGGGCAGGTGGGGTGCAGATAGGGTTTCTTTCCCTGTCTGGGCTCCTTCCATGGATAAACAAGCCACAGTTCTGTCGCACTGCTCTGCTTTCCTAGAACTCAGTCCCAAACTAGGTCAAAGGTTTAGAGCCATGAAAACAGCAGAGCAAAAAGATCTCACATGCACAAAACATGTAAAACAGACAGAATATCCTCTCAGGTAGAGAAATCTGTAGAACTCATTACATAACTCTGTTCTCAGAGATAAAGGTTTCAGTGAAAGTACATTTCTGTCAATACAAGTGCAAGCTCTCCCTCGGACGAATTACTGAACCGTAAATTATGTTTTCCAAGTGCCAAAAAAGGTACATAACAAAGCAGTAAAGGCTGCATATTTTCACAGTTTGTTCAAGACTTTTAAGGTGTCATGTCAGCTGCTAGTCAGAATTTAGTCGTACAGAAAAGGAGATTAAGTACAAATAATAATAATGAATAAGTCTTCAACTTATAAATGAACATATTTAGTGTATTCTGACATATCTGATTCTGTATCTGTCTTATTACGGTCACACGGGATGAAGTTCTGGGTCCAAATCTTTGTGTGCCATTTATTCTCACCGAGCTTGGTCTGATTCTTTGGTTTCTTTGTTTCTGTTTCTAAGTGATTACCCCTGCGCCCAGCATGCACTTTCTATTGTTGTTACTATGCTTAATTTTTCCAGCATTACATTAAAGAGCAAAAGTGTTCCTCGAGATTCAGCGCTGGTCTCTGTTAGGTACAAACCACTGTCCAAGGTACAACGATAGTACCTGAAAGAGCATCACCCAAATGATAAGCCGGGGTTGACCATACAGTGACCCAATAAGATACTGTTTGCGGAAAAACAGTAAAGTGAAGCGAGCTATCAGTGTTGTCTGAGACGTGGCGTTTTCATTAAAACTAATGAGATTATCCAGATAAACAAGACAGAGTCATGTGTTTGTTAGTGGTTTTCTACACCCCATGTGGTCACATGTGGTACACAGAAACCTGGTACTGTGCAGTCCTGGTACAAGCTGTTCATGACAAAAATGTCAGACGACCGTGATGACTCAGAAAATATGAGTACTCGTTTCCCTTCAGTCCACGCCCAACATGCTTTTAATTTTTACTATTCATGAGTTTACTAAAGAAAGAGACGCTAAATGAATCGAGAGTTTCTGCTTGCACAGCATTCAGTTTCTTCTTTTTTTGATGAGATTTTATTCTTCTTCCAGTCTATTCTTCAACGTATAAGTAAGGCTGCACCTCTACTTCTTGCCATGTTGGGATTTGAAGACACCAATACCTGTTGGGTGCATCCTTCTCCAGCTGGCACAGCAGGCCTTTATCATGAAGTTCTTTCATTCTTGAGTTTTTATTCATTTTTGTGCTTGGTTAGGTTTAAGCATCAAAACTACTTGGGAAAAGTAGTTATTGTAGTTTGTTGTAGGAGGGTTGTTTTCACAGTTAAGCTAAGGAAAAAATGACACTGACATGGATCTGAGGTCTATTACAGGCTTTGGTCTAACGCTGGGCTGTACACCACCTGATCAGTTTTTCCATGCATTTAATTACACAAACTCAAGACAGCCTGAGTCACACGAATCATCGGCAATCACACGCTGTGTGCTCAATCTAAAGTATAATTATGGGAGCTACGATGACTGGTAACAGATAACATTTAATGGACTGATAGCATTCAAAGCAGATGACTGCATGATTTACCGCTTACTGTGGCTATAACAATAAAGATAAGTCAGTCAATAAAACCTCTTTACCATACCAGTGTTTGGCAAAGTGCAGAGGAAATGTGAGACCTAGGATCAATATTCTTAGGAGGTAATTCTTCACCAACATATGTGCAAACATCTCCATATGTCTGACAGTTTGCATTCTTTTTTTACTCTTAATTGCATTGCTATTTAAGCCCACAGAATTGGTTCTATGAAGCTTTTTCTTTTAATAAGTAAATTAAAAAGTAAAGTGCATATTTTGTGCTCCATGTGCATTGTGAACCACAATTTTAGGAAATTATGTTGTTAAAAAAGAGTCCTAGTTGTAAAGAACATTGCCAATAACACAAAGAGACTGAGGTCATGTGCTCAGCATGTTCAAGCTGTTCTATCCACCACTACACAGAACAGTTGTCACGTCCCTAAAAAACACTGTTCCTTGTGTCTGGAGCCTCCACCTGCATGCTAATGTGTACTCAATCTGAACTCTTGACCTTGGTTTGGTCAGTCAATGGCTGATGGTCATCTTGGAAATATGTTAAAGAGAAAGTGATTAGGCCGCTAATGGAGTCCATCCACTTTAGAGCCCTTGCCCTCTTACACTGGATGGTCAGCTCTGTCTCCTGAGGGTCACCTCACCCCTCTATGAGAGGACCTAAGTGTTTTTTTGATTGGGAAGGCAACTTCATCGAAACAGGAAGACCATCTATTAATAAGACACAAATAATGCTTCAATCGTCTAATAGACGCAGAAGCTCGTACTTCACGTAGTAAGTGCATTATACGAAATATAAAGCTTTCAGGTTACTCAGATCAAAAGGGTAAATCTGACTTCTGGTTTGGGCCTGAGCTGCGTCTGATCTGGTTACATGTGGCAGAAGAGAAAGATCACAGTTGGTATTCATCCATCATTGTGCGGCAATCAACACAACTCATTCATTATCACTAGCAGTTTGCATGAAAAGTGTTTCTTCTCGTCAAAGCAGAACATGACTCATGTGGGCTGGATCTCTTAATTCAATCTGCACAGAGCAGGAACGGGGACCTGCTGCCTCGATCCCTGAGGAACGTCACTTTTGCACCACTTAATTTCATTTCCCTAATCTCATTTACACCCAAACTCACCGCGGTGTCACTGGTCTGGCCGAGGCGTGTCGTGCACTGAGGTGAGAGTTTCTAAATGTACGCAATCTGACTTTAAATCCAAAACACCACAATAACTGTTAAAATTACTCTACGCTGCTTTGTGTGATGTATAATCATGAATCGGGATGCCAGTGGCAGCAGGGCCAGTCTATTTGCCATCCTAATAACGAGCAATGAACACACACAGCACAGCTGCTCTTGAGTAATTACTGAGGAAATGAAAAAGAAAGAAATGTCACAGATGTTTGCACTCTGTTCTGAGTGACACCGTGAATACAACTTTTCATATTTCCTCTACTCTTTGGCAAAGACTGTGGCAGGGAGCAGTTATTGAATGTCCTATCTTTATTGTTGTAACTATAATGAGAGCTGCTGGAGGCAGTCGTAAATTATCAGTGCTCTAATGTGGCTCGATCGAGCTCTTACTCCAAATAAAACAGTCTTTATGAACTGGCAGATGCTCGGGGCAGCTTCAGTCAGTCACACCCAGAATGTACTGTCCCTGACACACATCACACCAAAAAAAGTATCGGTGGAGAGTGGTACTTGGCATTGACAACAAAGAACAGAATTGGTTTTGAAGGAACAAATTAATTATAGGGTGTACTCTTACAGACAAATACTACATAAACAACAGCTGAGTCATCGGAATTTTTTGGTTGGAACATTTTGTAGCAGGTTTGGCATCTGGTCACTGCATCGTAACACTGGAAAGCAAAACAAACAAACAAGAAAACAAAAACAAAGTTCACCCACACAGCAAAATCTCCAGTGTTAAATTAACACTTTTGACAGTGTTATATGTTTAAAAGTAACCTAGTCAGTTTTGAAGATCAACAATGGCTAACACTGAGCAGTGCTGATTTTCTAACACTGGAAAATAACTCAAAATGTTAGAAATATTTTAATTGATGAAATATGTTCATCTACTGGCTCATTTCAGACACTACGAGGTCTCCAAGCTCTCAGGTAGCTTGACTTGATTTCTCAGAGTGAATCAAAAGGCCCTGGAGGTTTCCGGCCATTTTTCTCTTGAGTGTTTTCTCTCAAAGAACAGGAAAGGCTGCTCTGTTTCCCACACACTCACAGAGGTTCCATATCAGTGCTATTTTACAGGACAGCAGTTAATAATCAAGCAGCTGCAGGGTCACTGTAACTCTGTCTTTAATCTGAAAGACTGTGCTTAACCAAAAATGCTGGTCTGAAGTTTTCTAGAGGGAATACTATCTTTAAACCCAACCAACCATCCACCCATTATCTTCCAATAAATCCATTCAGGGTTTCAGGGGGCTGGGGCAGAACTCTACGAGTTAGGTACACATGGATTTATAAGGGACTTATTTAATAAAAGCCAACTGTGTAGTTCATATGATAGTGCGAGCATTTCACTCACTTTGCTGTGATATTTGACATGATATTTAAGTGTGTAATCTTAGAAGTGAAATCCACAAATGATTCTCTGTGTTTGTCTGTGATGTTGTGTCCATTTGGAAAGTTCATGTTCTCATGTTAGTCAGCCAATTACAGCAGAGCTTCCTGTTTGAAGAGATTGTAATCAGGCCTTGGGAGAACATATGCTGTGTGGATTGATGCGGAGCCAGTTGAAACTAAAATAAGGAGAAAGCACAGATGCTTCCAAAGGCCAAAGGGTGAAACCTCTGTTGATGTTGTTATCAATTTCATAAATGAATTATTGTGATTTGCAGGCCTTTCTGACAACAGGGTTCCTGAATATTATGGCAAAAGTAAGACTGAGATGATGCCATCAGTGACTCACCTGGAAACTAAAAGGTTCAGGTTTTCCATTTCTATAAATGAGAGCAGTCAACAATCCAGATTAAAGCTGTCAGCTATGTGACGTAACCATAAAAAATACATGGGAATATCCAGCAGCTGGTTTTGTATTTGCATTGTGTAGCAGCTGGAAACGTTTCCTAACAAGTGTCTGAGAGAGTCTGCCAGAAAACATTTTGTTTGCAGGTAAAGATAACTACAAAATGGCAAAACAAAGTAACCGAACTACTGCAAATGTTCACAATGTTCCTCACACGAGTTTCTGCAAATTTAGTCAACCTGCCAGTTTTATTACATGTTCACAGTGTGAGGATGATCATGTGAATGTGCCCATTCACAGGCAGCTGGGGGCTTCCCTGCAGTATGTTAAACACGGACATGTATGGTTCATCATGGTGACGCTAAAACACACCTGTGAATCTGAGGTTTGTTCAGATCTGATCCGTTCTTCATCCTTCTCTCGTGGAAGTGTGTGAAAACTAGAATATATACCAGCATCTTTAAAAAAATCAGAAACCTGTGTAAACCCACATTTGTACTTTAGGAAAAACATATATTAGCTCAGCTTATATTTTTGTTACGGAGCCAGGTCACCTGCTGGCCGTACCTTTATACGTACTGCATAAATGTAAGTTCAGTATCAGTATTCTCAACTAAGTTCCGAGGAATTTCAAAACTATACCATGGAGTCCACTGTGTGGAAATATCAGCATTACCTGACTGATTTTTAGAACTTCATTCAATATTTTTTTTCATTCATATCTACAAAGCTAGTAAATGTGAAACTGCCAGGCTGCACATGAGCTAGTTTAAACTAAACGTTTCTCTGCAAATATCGATATAACCTCCATAAATATTGATTAGTAAATGCATGTGAATCAACATAAAAGAAAGCTATTATTTATCCTTCTTAGAGTGATCTAATTCTTATTTTTAATTCAGACAACAAAATCTTCTCATAGTTTTAATATTGCTCAGTTGTGACTCATGTAAAGTCCCAGCAGGCGTAACATGTCGACGTTTTGTCTCGTCCCGCAGCGTTCCTGAGGAACGCGAAAGGAGACCTTCGGCGTTCTTATGGTACGCGGCGGGTTATGGCTGGAATCCAGTGCAATGACGCTCCCGCGGTAATGGACGTTCCAGCCCTAACCATAACCTTATTCCTGATCTTAACCAGGACTATAATGATGTTAAACAGCGTGTTTCGAAGCGATTTGAAGAAAAAGAGCGAACATGTGTAGATGGAGTCCAGACGGTTCTCATATGTCCTCTTTTTCCGAGGTCATCATTTAGGAACGTGGTGGGTAGCCGAAAGCGTAATATGTTGACGATTTGTCACCTAGCGTAAAATGTTACGCTTTGGGAGCGAGAACGTGTTGCAGAAAGAAGATCAATCGATATCTACAGAAATTCATCAACTTGTCCTAAAGCCACTTTGCATAGAGGATGATTTAGAAAACATTTTTCAGGGCTTTTAAATGTGTGTTAATAATCCACATTCCCATGGTGCAGACAAATAAATATTTTTTTTAGTTTTTGAACAGGTTCATGGGAGAGCAGCTCTTTTTTCACTGAGGGCAGAGGACAGACCCCTTACGATGCTCTCTGGAGGGTAAAGTGGGATTAGTCTGCTGCTTCTGGACCCCAGCTAGGATTTAATGGAGCAGAGGTAACTAAATTGGCATGGGTTCTTGCTGGCTAACAAAAGCCCCCAAAATCATTAAGCTTTACTTAAAAATTGGGGCAGGATGACTTACCATAAGCTGGCTCAGATCCAAATGGCTACAATGTCAATCCAGATTAACTGAAAATGCACTGATACCACAGTGCATCTCAATAACTGGCAACAAGGCAAGAATACAAGCAAGGGTCATGTGCAGAACAGACGAAATCCACACAAGTCTCAACGTGAATCACTTTGTGTGGTGAGCATAAGGTGCGAGAATTTGAGATTCACTGAGAAGAGGGCCGCAAAAAAACATCACACTAACCCAGCTCCCTACTATCCCTGCACTACTAAAAGCAAGTCCAGCTCTGAAACTCATTTATAAACTGGAAGGTCACTCCTACTATATGAACAGTGCCTGGCACAGACTTCCTGAGTCATTTTTGTCTAGCGCTAATAAAAAGTTGAAAGTTTTGAGATGGTGTCAACAACATCAGGACGAAATCTTCCTTTCACTCCCTTGAGCTGGTACGTGTGAGTTCCTCAAGCTTCGCTCTTCTGGACAGAGACCTCGAGGTTGTGTTTTTTATACTAATATGCTGAAGCAATAGAGTAAGTTATGTCAAAAATGTACCTCCTTAACTTAGCATGTTAGTTTTTATGATTGTCTGGCATATCTGCTTTGGGAGTTAGCATTTATTAAAGTATTTAGTACAGCTGCTAGATTAGGTTTTCTCATAGATTCAGAGTGGAGCATGTTAGTGAGGGCCGCACGAAGAAGACTGAACACACAAAGCACTGTTTTGTGAGTGTTTGTAATGGGACTTTTCAGAGAACAGTGGTTTATACTAGAACAACTTAAGTTTAATGACGTATAAGGTAAAGTGTTCCTGTTATGTGGAGTGTGATGGATGCACCCCTCCTGCTCTAATCCTCATCTACTTAAAATGAGATACAGGAAATGTTATGCAAATGGCTTGTTTATCAATCCATGTCGGCATCAGCCACTTGTTTTGTGGCCTGAGAGTGCCATGCTGAGCTCCGGCTTAGGGGGCAGCATAATCTTTTAACACCTATCTGGCAGAGATTCCCTATTGTTGTCAGATTTGATATGAGACAGGAAGTGCAGGCAGATGTTGAGTTTATTTTTAAAATACTGGGCTAATAGTTTGGGTCGAGACGGATGCGTTTGTGCTGATCTCAAACTATGCCTTTAAATAAATAGACTGCAGTCAGAGCACACTGACAAGATTTATCACTACATATTGAAGGTGTGGAATTTGAAGTGAGCTCTATGCATGCCAGAGGGCTCTCCTAAGCCACACACACACAGAGAGTCTCTTCCTAAGCAGATTACCTAAATAAATCTATGTCGGTATTCACTTCTGCATGTCTAGTTATACAAAAATAGACCGTGGGAATGCATAGACTAAACATGTTTATAGCAACGTATGCATCCCAGGACACTGAGCCATTAACACTCTGCTGACATCTGCTGCACGAGTTAAGGGTGATGCAAGCCTTTCACAGACATTTGCTTCTATTTGAAAAGCTCTGTGACAGATCTGAGATGATAAAAGAAAGTTACAGAAAAACAATCTTTGGATGCAAGGGTATTTAAAGACGACTTCCTGCATTTGACATTTACCTTGGATTAAGGAACAGCACATTGTGACTCACAGCTGTCAAAGGTGTAGCATGGGAGTTGAGCAGGCAGAATGATTTGTATGGAGAGGAGGTGGGGTGGGGACCAGATGTTGTCCTCCTACCACGGGGAATAAACTCTATCACTCGCACCGCAGGTGGTGGGAAAAGGGGGGAGAGAAAGGGAGAAGAGAAAGAGTAAGTGAGAAACAACGGCAAACAGGAAGCAGAGACCTTACAACACAATGCTCGCAGAGTTTCCTGCAGGTTCAGACAGATAAGGAGCAACACTTTGTTTAAAGCTGCAGTTTCAACCCCCCAAACGTTTCCCGGGCTCTAAAATATGTTGCGCCGCTTGCTGGTACAATTCTTCTGCAGTACAGCTGTGATATGTTGGAGTGCAAAATTTGGATTGTTTGCGAGGGAAACAAGCCCAAGGCTCAGTGCAAATGTTGCAACAAAACATGACTGCAATAGCAAGTTCAATTAAGGAAAAGTACAGTAAGATAATAACCAATTATTTTTGCAGACATTACTAATATTACCATAATGGCTTTTTTGTAAGGTCAGAGACTGGCCTTAAAAGTGTGGCGTAATGTAATCTAGATGCTGGATCATAAGAAAATGACTCCAGCTGCATTATAAACCAATTATAAATCAGTTGTGCAGAAGAGGTTTTCCAAGCCAAAGTTTTATTAATTTATGATTTTTTGTATTTGGTCAAAACTTCCATAACGTCAGGCTTAAAATGCTTTAAATAACTTATTTAATGCATTTGGTATTTCTGCCTAGAAACACAAATCAAATGCATGATGGGAATTCAGAGAAACTACAGACTTCACAATTAAGCAGTTTCCCCTGAACTAAGGCCAGCATGTGATCAAAGAATTATCAGTGTGAGCTCCTTTAACGTACTGTGATTAGTTATACTAGCAGAGTAATATGCTGAGTTTCTGCAGATGTGGAAGTCGCTGAATTGCAGATGCAGTCTGTATGAGTCTGTTTGCAACAGAGGAAATGTAAATATGAGATTTAAAAATATATATTTGGGATTTGTGTGTGTGTGTGTGTGTGTGTGTGTGTGTGTGTGTGTGTGTAGGCGTGTGTGTATTTATGAACCCAGTCACCCTGAAAAAAAAAAAAAGACAGATGGGACCTGACGTCACTACTATGAACTGGACTTGATGACAAACAATGACCTCCACTACTTCCCTTCAGCTCTGCTCTTTGCTCTTTGCGTGGAAGAGTAAAGCTGGTATTGAAATGTAATGTATATACCCAATGAAAACAAACCGGCCTGAGAAATGTTGTTTGGAGCTTCTGGGTGCTGAATATTTCGCTGTGTACTGATTAAAGGAATATTAAAATGAAAAAAAAAAACCCGGTAAGCTTATTTTCTGTCACTTCAGAAAATAAAAAATAATTTTCTGAAAGTTGTGAATGAGTCAGAATAATTACCTTTTCTGGTTCGTTTCACGAAATCAAGAAACTGCACCTGAGTGAAGCACCGTGAAGTACCCGCTCCATGCTGGAGCAACACTGCCCTCTAGTGGCCGGCGATGGTATTACATCACTGTCGCGCGAACATAATGCATCTCCGCACAGAAGAGAATTTAGGAGTTCGTAAATCTACTCTCGCGATAATATCGACGTTATTACTACAGCTGTTCACGTTAGTATATTCAGAATTGGGCATGTATAGAGTTTGTAAAGTCTTCCACAAATTTGTGTGTGTTAAGTTTACACATTTACAAACAAGCACTCTGCGAAATAAAATTAATTATCCTCTTATGCCGTCTTTAACGTCCAGTTAAGTGACCTTTATTGGATGAGTCACATCGAGTGTTTGGTGGGAGTGACTATGTAAATCTGCATCAAACGGAAACAGTCAAAGTGTTGAGAAGAGGTCACTCATCTGATTGGGCGCCTTTGTTCTTTCAAATCGAGGTGGCCTTCTCCCTTTATTGCCACTAACAGGCCCCCGGGGTGGAAGAAGACATGTTTTACATTAGTGCTGCACTCCTGCATAGACTTTCGCACTGCTGAGATTCTAAGATAGTGCAGTGATAACATAAGGGAAGATGGCCTGTCATAGAACTGATAAAGCAAACAGAATGAGAGAAGAAGTGAGCTGCATGCTGGTTGGTGATGGAGCAGTGGGAAAAACCAGCATGGTTATCAGTTACATCTTCAATGGATACAACACTGAGTACAGGCAAACTGCATTTGATGTTTTCACAGGTAAGTGAAGGAGCTGTTTTATTTAAAGGTCAGATATTTCACCCAGCAATAAAGCCAGCTTGTCTCTACCTAACGTCCAGGATTAGTTCATGTGAATGGAATCCCAACCCACATTAAGCTGATAGATACTGCTGGACAGGTAATTATCACATATCACAGTTTTTTTTTTCTAAACAGACAAGTGGGTCCAGTGCTTCTCATCTCTCAATGTTTGATCTATCAGGAGATGTTTGGCCATCTGCGCTCTCTGTGCTATGTCCATGTGGACGTCTTCATCCTCTGCTTCAGCCTCGTCAACCCCATCTCATTTGACAATATCACCTCCAAATGGATCCCACAGATTCGAGCCGCCAACCCAATCTCCCCCATCGTTCTGGTTGGAACTCAGTCAGACCTTCGACACAGTGTGGACGTCCTCATTCATCTGAACCAGCGGGGCACCAGACCGGTACTCTTTAACAAGGCCAGACGGCTCGCGAGCAGGATCAGAGCTCATGACTACGTGGAGTGCTCAGCTCTCACACAGCACAACCTTAAAGACGCCTTTGACTGTGCTGTATTTGCTGCCATTAAGCACAAGCACGGTGGCACTAAATACAAAAAGCTCAGTTTGCTTAACAGTTTAAAGTCTCTTTATGATGGTGGATGGAGGAAAATCTTTAGATTCTTGTGATCTGAAATCCAAAGTGCCGAGCGGGTATCCTCACTCGACCGTAACAAACCATGATTTTTGTTTTTTGAAACAAAGTGTCTGTCTACAAATTGTGGGCTGTGGATTTAAAGAACTGATCTCAAAATCCCCATTTTTGTGTGAAATGTGACAAACCGGACAAACGGTGACTTCAGCCAGCTACACTTCCTCTCTTTATACCTTTGTGTTTCTTGTTTCATATTTTGGCTGTTGTTGTTATTATTTATATTTCTGTGTGCTAGGTAAGTTTTGTAATAAATGGATTAAGAAATGCAGTGGTTGTGATTTGCTTGCTTTCAAAAAGACAACATCAAATTTAAGGATTTGCCTTTAGAAGTTACTGTCAGTGAAGAAACGGAGGGAAAGCGCAGACTGGCATTTAGGACAAATGGTCCCCTGCTGCTGCTTTGAAGTGCTACTTTACAAGATAAAAGCCATTTAAATCCATCCTGAGCCTGAAGCCTGATGATGGGACTTGTTTCCCAAACCTACTTTTAAAACACCCATCCACATTTTCCTAGCTATGGCGATGATTGGTAATGGAGTTTTAATTTCAGTGATTAGATTAAGGATAAGATTTGGCCAACTAGAAGCAACAGGTAGATTTGGATTAGATATTAATTTAAAGAGATATTTAGAGCATTTCACAATGTTGTGCTTAACAGGACATTATCGTAGACCATGGGCTAGACCAACTGGTTGTTCTGTCAGTGTACGGTAATTTAAATGCACTTTTAAGATAAGAGAGAGATAAGATAAGATAAAACTTTATTAATCCCTCGGGTGGGTTCCTCTGGGAAATTCGGTTTCCAAAAAAGCACAGCACCGACAGAAGTTACAGAGTTACAGAATATTATATATATATATACACATATATAAATACAGAGACATATATACATAAAATATACAAAGGGGATAAATAGAATAAATAGGAATAAAAATTGCACATTTCAAGTCTATTGCACCGTTGACTATTAACAAAAGTATTGCACAAAAGGTATTGCACAGTGAAGTGAAGAGGCACTACAGCTTAGTTGTTCCCCCCTCCTTTGTCCTCCTGTTTCCCCTCCCTCTCCCCTCCAGAGAGGAGTTAAACAGTCTGATGGCGTGTGGGACAAAGGAGTTTTTAAGTCTGTTAGTTCTTGTCTTTGGAAGAAATCCCAAATTAATTAATCCCTGCAGTATGTGAATATAATAAAAAGAAGTGCAATTTCAAGAGTATGTTTCAGTTTTTCTACTTGGTAAAGAAATGCTGTGGTTGACTAATGAAATCTGCCAACATTACTCTTTGGACTTAAATTGTAAAATTACAGAAATATAACTTTTTGGGCCAAATTGGAGTTTTTGCTTTATGTTTGACACACCTGGTCTATATGATATTTATATCCATATTTATATCCAGTAGATATCATCTCTTGCAGATCTCAGTGTTATCTGCAAATGTTACAGTTCATGCAGACTCCTGCCTCACCTCATCTGTCAGCCTGTCCGTCTCCACTACAAACAAGAAGAGGCTCACAGCCGATCCTATCCCCACCTTGAAGCCATCTGTCACTCCTACTGCACACCTCACCACTCTCTTCCTGTCCTTGTCATGTCCCTGCACAACCCTCACATACTTGTCTGCCATTCCTGACTTCCTCATGTAGTACCACAGTTCCTCTTTTGGTACCTGCCTATCAGCTTTCTCTAGATCCACAAAGACACAATGCAATTTCTTACCACCTTCTCTATACTCCTCCATCAACACTCTCAAAGCAAACATCACATTGTAGTGTTCTTTTTTTGGCATGAAGTCATACTGCTGCTCACTGATTTTTTAACTTTGTTTATATTATATTATATTATATTATATTATATTATATTATATTATATTATACAAAAAATTCAAAAAGAAACGTTTTAATATGTGAGCTGTTAGGAGTTGCACAGAATGTAAACAGAGCAAACTATTAGCAAGAACTACGTTTCCCATGATGCAACGTGGCGTCACCCTGCTCTGACCCTGTGACTGAAAATAATCTGATCAGCTGATCTGACCTGGCAACAAAATAACGTAGCTAGAGCAATCTATCAGGGAGGGGGGCTGAAGAACAAAACAATGACACTGCTTGGAAGAATTTAAATACAGTAACTCTTCTAAAGACTTTTAAAACCGAATCGCGCCGATTTCCCTCCCGGTGTTTAGTGAAAGAGCCCGCAGATATTCGAGCTTTTGACATCGACTAGCTGTTGTTTGTTGATATGTTGTTGCTGTTTAGTTGACAGACTGGAGGCTAGCTGCTTGCTTGGACGGCTGTGAGCTGTGGTGGTTTGCTGGCTCGCTAATTGCAGCTTTTGTTTGAGGTGGGGGGGGGAAGTTGAAATTGTCCGGCTAAAGTAGCTAGCTCTAAGCTAGCTGTTCACATTTGGTTGCCAAGTAATTTACTGAATTTGCAAGGTATAGACCCACAGAGGGTCAGCTTGCTAGTTAGCCTGTTGTTAGCATTAACATTTGCTCATTTTTGTTTTGGTATTTTTTTTTCCCCAAGGAGGGTTCTTTGTTGTGTTAGGTACTGGTTACCTGTACACACTTATGTGTTACCTAACTGTTTCTTTCTTGCCTTAGATATATATTTTAGGTAATATTGCTGCTAAATGCTAACTTTAATGCATGAACAAGCTAACAGGATCAAAGGATATTAAACGTTACTGAAGAAGACGACGGTTTTTACTTCACTGCCTTTGTTAGGTGCACTAAATGGCATTAGATCAACCCGTTTAGGTGTCTGAATTTCATACCGCTAAAACTAATTTGATCACTTACATCAGTGTTTAAACTTTGTATTAAATCAGTGTGATAGCTGCCCTGTTATCATGCAGCTGTCTTAAGTTTATTTCATTGTATTTGAGTTTTTCAGTATTACTGCACTGTGCATTTTTCATTAACTGCTATTGGAAGTAGCTGGTGCTGTTGTCAAAGCTGTTCCAATAAGCGCCAGTCTGTATTCAAGCTCACTCCTTAAGAAACGATGAATGGGTATGGCTCATCTTCAGAAAAGGGAGTCAATACTAGTCTGATATGTCAGGAGAGTTATTCCTGTGGTGGCTCTGAGGAGGCGGCATTTGAGTGTGTTGATTGCAAAAGCCTGCAGTGTGTTCGCTGTGAGCTCGACCTCCATAGTCATGACCGGCTAAAGAACCACAAGCGGGTCCAGCTAGGTCCTGGACATGTCCCATACTGTGACAACTGTAAAGGAGGTAGTGGGGATAGTGGCATGCACCATCCGTCTGTGGTCCGTTGCCAGAACTGCAAAGTTAACCTGTGTCAGGACTGTCAGAAACGTACCCACAGTGGAGGCAACAAGAAGAAACACCAGCTTACACATTATCCTCCACCACCCAAACCTGCAGAAGGCAACTCTGTCCAAACATCTGCCCAGCCTGCTGTCTGTATAGCCGATGAGACCAAATCTCAGAAGGCTAAACTTCTGGAGAAGGTATCAAGCTTTCTTCTGGTTGATGAGAATGAGGAAATGCAGGTAAGTTGTGCAAGTGGGCATTAAATAGGACTGCATTCCATTTTCTTTGTTTATGCTTTAAAGTTTTTACACTTGTTGTTTGTCCTAAGATAAAAGATGAAGCTTCCTTCATGAAGAGCCTCAGCTGCTCGCCCGACCAGCTGCTGAAGGTGGTGTCCATCTTTGGTAACACTGGAGAGGGCAAATCTCACACCTTAAACCACACGTTCTTCATGGGCAGAGAGGTGTTCAAGACTTCTCCTGCACAAGAGTCATGCACAGTGGGAGTGTGGGCAGCATTTGATCCCATCCATAAATTAGTGGTCATTGATACAGAAGGGCTGCTTGGGAACAGTTCTAAACAAGGCCAGAGAACACGTCTCTTACTCAAGGTGCTCGCCATCTCTGACCTCATCATCTACCGCACCCATGCTGACCGTCTCCACGATGACCTCTTCAAGTTCCTCGGAGATGCTTCAGACGCATATTTGAAGCATTTCACCAAGGAACTGAAGGCAACGACAGCACGCTGTGGCCTGGATGTTCCACTGTCCACCCTGGGTCCCGCTGTAGTCATCTTCCATGAAACAGTCCACACTAAGTTGCTGGGTTCAGGTAAAACACCTCCTCCTGTTAAAGGGTGCAATGCAATAACTTAAACCTTTTAAAAATAACTTTATTTAACATCTTCACTCTGACACTCTGAATATACAGTAGTTATGGATCATTGCATCAAAGGACTACAAGTGGACCCTTTAAAGTCAACTGAGGGTTAAGCATTGCATATAATTTGGGGTTTAGCAAATATTAGCCTTCTATCCCTGTTATCTGGAGGTCAAAATCAGCTTTCCAACTTTAGTTAAATCTGGAAATGATAAAGAAATGTACATTTATAGCTGTAGTCACACCAGTTTTTACACATTTACATCTAGTTTTAACACCAGGTATTGTACATTATTGGGAATCATTATTTGAATTTGTCTAAACTCTAATAGTGTGATGTGTTTTCCAGTCCTCAGTATCTACTGGTTTGTGTTCCTCTCGCTCTGGTATAATAATCAGCTTGCAGAGACTTGCAATTTGCTCAAGTTAGATAAGCCCTTTTACTGAGGAAGACTGCCTGTTTTTACCATAGTCTCATATCTTTCATACTCTTTCTTTAAAAAAAAATCCTGTTTGTCTGGCAGCTTTTGCATTCAGAATTGTGATTTGAATTCACTGTTGTGCCAAACACATTTTGCTTTTCCAAGATGAGCTCTAAAAAATCTCCACAGGTTCCTCCTGTTCAGAGTTTATTTCTTCATTTCTATTCGTGTTTATTTCAGGTATTACATTATATGTGGTATACCTTGCTTACCATATATTGCTCTTTGGTAGATGCAGGCCATTTTAGTACCCACGCTGTTTTTTTGGAATGAAAGGCACATTTGTATTTCTTATAAGGCAAATATTGTCTATTTCCCCTCACATGTCACATGCATTCTTTCAAGCACACTATTTTAAGAACTGTCGATAAATGCTAAATATATCTGCAGTATATTTTAGCTGATGTTAATAATCATTAAATTTTTGTCCTGTTGTAGATAAGTCATTCGAGTCAGTAGATCGGCTGCTGTTGGAGCGCTTCAGGAAGCTTTCACGCTTTCCAGAGGCCTTTAGTTCTGTCCACTACTGGGGTACGCAGACTCTCAGTCCTCCTACTGACTTTCGCGGCCTACAGAATAAACTGGAGCAGCTCCTGGATAACAACGCCACCCGTTCTCCACGCACACCTGTGGTCATCTTCAAAGCCCTGCAGGTAGGGCTGCATTTAGAAGTCTGCTTGTTTCTGCATCACATGGAAATGCATTTTTGAATTGGTCTGACAGCAGTTTATGGATTAATATCTGCTGATCTTTAATTTCCCTGCAGGCACTGAGCGAGCGCTTCAGTGGGGAAATCGCAGGTGAGCTGGTAGCACACAGTTGCTTCTTTCCTGATGAATACTTCACCTGCTCTAGCCTGTGCCTCAGTTGTGGGTAAGTATTTCTTGCCAGTCTTTTTTTTTTTTTTAATCATTTTTGCTTCAGTCTTTTTCTGTTTCTGCTGTTTTACATTCTGTGTTAATACGATTACCTCAGCTCTGGCTGCAAGAACAGCATGAACCACTTAGGAGAGGGAGTGCGCCACGAGGCGAAGCATCGCTGTCGTTATTCTGCTCAGTATGATAATCGCATTTACACCTGTAAAGTAAGTGTGGTGACTCAGCTTTGACTTTTAGCTTTCTCTGTTTTGACCATAACACTGTAATTACTTCTGTGTCATTGCCAAAGAGCCTTAAATTGAAATCATTTATGTTGTGCATCAAATCAGGCTTGCTATGAAGGAGGAAAAGAAGTGATAGTAGTCCCAAAGACCTCAGCCTCCTCGGATTCTCCATGGATGGGCCTCGCAAAGTATGCCTGGTCTGGGTAAGTAGTAAGGAAATGACCTGCGAGGGCATCTGTACCTAGGCTTTGGTTAACATCATTTTAAAGCTCTGGCCTAAAATTAAATTCTTCTTGTCACTCCAACATGCATGCTCCACATCAGATTACATACCAGATTATTGTCACAAAAAATGAGTTTCATTTTTTTAAATATATGTTCAGGTATGTTATTGAATGTCCCAACTGTGGAGTGATCTATCGAAGCCGACAGTACTGGTATGGAAATCAGGATCCTGTTGATACAGTTGTTCGCACCGAGATCCAACATGTTTGGCCGGGAGTAAGTGGCGCCAAGTATTTAATTTATTTATCAGATGCAGACTATATTTCACTGATTTGCATAGACCTTAATTATGGCTACAGATAACCTGTCTGTTTCTTGCAGTCGGATGGCTTTTTAAAGGACAACAGCAATGCTGCACAGCGGCTTCTGGATGGAGTCAACCTAGTGGCCCAGTCTGTGTCAGAGCTCAGTGTCAAACCCGCCAAGGCCGTCACCTCTTGGCTGACAGATCAGATCGCCCCAGCCTACTGGAAACCCAACTCCCTCATCTTGGTGAGTGACACACACAGCCCCATCCTTTGCCACCAGCTACCAACGGCCAAGTCAACACTTTCATGTTCACAAGGATGTTTACTGTCTGCGGTGTGCCTATTACACAATCTACATTTGCACGTCTCATGATGAAACTTGGATTCGTGTTGCATCCGCACTCTTTTAGCTCTTGCTCAATACAACACGGACTGTGATTATTTTTCTCTCATGCAAGGTGTGCCACAAGTGTCACGCAGTCTTCCAGGATAACGACACCAAGCATCACTGCCGTGCCTGCGGGGAGGGCTTCTGTGATGGCTGCTCTTCCAAAGCTGCACCCGTCCCCGAGAGAGGCTGGGGTCTTGCCCCTGTCAGAGTGTGTGATGTCTGCTTTGAGCAGAGATCTTCATATGCAGGTACACACACTCTAAATAATGTCAGATCTCCTCTGTTTTTCTCAAACCTCTGTTATGCTGCCATTTAACATCTATGAGCATGGCTTTAGTAAGGGTCTTTTTTTAATTTTTTTTATTTATCCAGAACTACTTGAAGCAGAGCAAGAAGAGGAAGAAGGTGGAACGCTTGCTAGGAAGGTTGGAGAAGCTGTCACCAACACATTCGGAGTCGTGGTCACTGCTATTGACATCCCACTAGGTGAATGTTTCCCCGAAACAAAACCTAAAGGGGAAGGGTTATGCAACCTAAACAAATGACCCAGTAAATGGTAGTACACCAGAGCGATGCCCTCTTGTGGCGGAGGCCCATTCTGCTTAATTTCAGTTAAAAAGAAATGAAGTCTTTTCCCTTTATTTATGTCATACTGGAGTCTCGCCAGGAATATGAGATGCCCTAATGGCCTAGTTTTAACATAACATGTACTGCTATGAAAAGCAGGTCTCTATGCCGCAAATCAAGGAAACAGTTGAGCCATCTGAAGTGTTTTAAGTTAATGGCAGTAAAATGATTACATTTATATGGAGATTGCATTTTCCTGTAACTAGTTCCTCTTGCCAGCAAAAAATATTTATAAGCTAAAAAACTGAAACCCTCCCACACACACTGGCCACCGAACCTAAAAACGCCTTGGACACTCTGTTCAGGACATATCTGTGGCAACACCTCCATGCAGAAGTGCTCTCCCATCTAATGTTTAACACTGCCAGTGTTTCAGTTCTTGTATCTACCAGATGTGATCGATGACCAGTTATATTGTTCTTTTAGTTTATGAGACTTTGCCAGGCTTGTGAGTCTCCTTTGCTTTGTACTTGTTTAATATTGATGTTAGGTTGCCTACACAGCATACATCTGTGAGAATTCCTCAGTGATCGTTTAACTACTCGGGATCAATCATTTCTGTACCCTTTGAACTAACCTCCAGGATGCACTTTGGCCAGTGGATATGAGAAAAAGCTTTTGTTAAGTGTGTTTGTTAAGCCAGTGTGACAGGATTCTGCCAGGATTATCCAAAAGAAAGAACAAGTTCTGCTTTATAAGAAGAGAGTGTCAACTTTTGTACTTTTTCAGTTAGGCCACAAACTTATTCAGATTTCTTTATTAGCATTCAAAACCAAAGTAGTTGTGTAATCCAAACACAAGTTAAATATTTATAGATGTGAAGATACTATATATACCTGCAGGTCTAAATTTACTGGTAAAGGGCATAGATAATTATGCTTTGGACCACATGATATCTCGCTGAAGATATCTCCATATCTGTGACTACCCCAAAAATACCGCAGAGTGACGTCCTCTCCAATCACAACAAAATGAGCCAACTTACTTTTAAACCCAGCTCTTGTTTCTGTGTTCCCGTCACAACTTGAAACAGGGCTGCACTTCAGGTAGTACTGGGGAAAGCTAAACATGGGGAAAGCTCAAAAGATTTAAGCCGTTTTAAATTTACAGGACTGAAAGGAATAATTTAAAGGAGATTAATGTGAGTGTTTACTGACCACTTGATCATCACCCAACAGAAATTCAGGGAAAACATTAAAAGAAGGCGACTGGGACTAACCCCATATAAAACATTATGTTTTACTAAAATTTTTGTATGAATTAATCATGGGTATAATTAGATCAAATTAGAGAGCATTCATCAGCTGGATCTGTTGACATAGTTTATGGGGAACTTCCAGTGTTGCCAACAGATATCCAGGCCAGGACTGCTCAGTCAGCTCTGACCAGCTGTTCAGTGTTGGAGAATGCAAAAAAAGAATGGATAACGATTGGATGAATGTTTTCAAGAATGCAGACTGCATGTAGCCTAGATCTGAGATTGGTCAGTATTACTATAACAAGACTACAAGTGAAAATTTGAAAGAATTTGGTCCCACAGTTTTTGTCCCTTGCCTACATATTCTACATATTCATATGCAGATATCGTTTTACAGACAATTATTGCGTGACAGAGATTCTATTAGGTTATATTGCAGTATAAACTTAAGCGAACAGGATGTGGTGTCATATAAAGTTTCCAGACCTGTGAGTGTGGCGCATTTATTTTCCACCCTCCTTTTAGGCCTAGTGAAAGACGCAGCTCGTCCTGCCTACTGGGTTCCTGACCAGGACATCCTGTCGTGCCACAACTGCCAGCGCGAGTTCACTGCCAAGCTGTCCAAGCACCACTGCCGCGCCTGTGGCCAAGGAGTGTGCGACGACTGCTCCCCCGAGCGCCGAGCCGTTCCATCGCGTGGCTGGGACCACCCTGTGCGCGTGTGCACCAGCTGCAACCAGAAACCCGGAGAACTTTAACAGGGACTGCTTTCCTTCCTCAGAACACCGTATTGAACCGCTCACTAACTCAGCAGCCTGTCTCTGCTAAAGTATACCTCTCTTGCTCTACCGATTCTGTCTCGTATCAGTGGAAGGGAAATTTTTAGGCATATATGTAGGACATTTAGCAGATTTCAGCGTTCCCGTGGCCTTTGTAGAACAGCCAGAACGTGTGAGCTACTCGACTCGAGTGTGAAACCTGCGTTTCTACTCTGATCATCCGCGGTGTCAATGTTTTGATTCTTATTGACACGAATCCCTAATTTTACATGTAATACGGCTGTCGAGCTATTTTTCTACTGTCAGAAAATATAACGAAACACATAATTTCAATAATAATAATAGCTAGTTGAGAATGCTGGATGGGTTGGTGTGATTAGTTTCCAGCAATTCCTGTTATTGAGCATTTTCTCTGATGTCATACACGTAATGGCAAAGAGATATTTTAAACATATGCAGCTGACTGCAGGTTCCTTTGCATGCATGTACTGCAACATTTTAGTTTTTGCACTACGCCTTGTTCAGCTGTTATAGGCTGTTGCTTACCATGGCCAAAAAGCCAGATATCCAGGTGACAAAGCGGTCGCTGCAAACTCAGTTGAAATCTACCGCAGGAGGTCTTGATTTTGGATATCTGGCGTGCCAAAAATCATTCAGGTCACTGTGTCTGTGCTGGTATTTTATCATGTAATATGTGGTCGTATGAAGACGTAGAACTATGTTAGAGGAAATGTTGAAAGTTATTTAAGTATCGACAATTGAAAAAAATATATATATTAGCACTCTGGCATGCATGACAGTGTGAGAGATCATGGCCTTTAATTTGTTCAGAGGACGGTCTCTGAATAAACCTCACTATCTCTTTTACTTAGCGGCATTTCAGTGTTCTTATGTTACAACATGTACTTCATGTTCAAAATGTTTTTATTGACAACTTTTGTTTGAATTATTATATAAATATTTAATATTTGCAGTTCCTGCCTGCGTTGCATATGGATGTTGTCTTTCAGAACTCAAAGATACACAAATAGTCTTCAAACTGGTTTTACTTATTCCACTCATGCCTCCAGGTCGCTGTAGATGCAGTCTGTCATGATAAAGCCTCTTGACAAAGCACAATGGTATTTTTGTTCTGCTTATAATGACTTGTTTTTTCTGTTACTTTACATCCGTTATTGAAAACTGTTTGCTTTAGCTTTTTTTTGGTTGACATCATTCACTGTATGTATATTTATAGACTTTGTAGTGACACTTTGTGAACCACCCTTTTTCTGTCTTGTTTGTTTTTGTGTTTCAGCGTTACGCAGAAATACTAATGCTCGAATGTGTCGAAGGCGAGACGTCGGCCCATATGTAGCGACTGAGAGCTTTAATTGTGTCTTTCATCATTAACTAGTTTTGTTTTATTGAGTATTGAGACCATTATCATATAAAGCACATGGCGATGCCTTTTAGACGTATGCTAATATTTCATTGTCAAAAAAAAGCAACAAGGAAAAAAAGGGGTTTGTCGATTGTATGCTTTGTAGATAAAGTTAATTCTCCCTTTGCCTAACGTGGAACTTTTTGGTTCTGATGTCTGATGAGAAGATGTTGTGTCTGCCTTGTCTCAAAATAGATCTATCTGTCTGAGTGTTTCATCACACACACACACCTTCCTTTGAGATGCCAATGTTGCACAGGATAGAATAGGAAATGCATTATGTCAGATTACTAGTACTGGAGTTCATTGCCATGCATATCTTTGCAGACTGTTCAAATACCCGTTATAGTGTTTGAGATGTACATTTGATCCCTTTATTTTTAATAGGGTAAGGTGCTACTGTCAACCTTCCTGACCTACAGACTCCAAACCAAGCAGAAATGACTGATAGAATTTAAACTGTTGGAAATTAACTTGAAGAAATGGTGGAAGATTTGCATAAGATTAAAGTTGTATCAGCTCCCGTCTGTTAAAACATAATCTGAAACTGCCTCCATGTCTTAAGTGTGTGTGTGTGTGTGTGTGTGTGTGTGGTGTGTTTTAAATCTCCCTGTGTCAAACCACTTACTGTACTGTATGTGGGAGGAATAGATCGTGTGCAACATCCTTGTGTTATGAGCCTTGCTTTCATTCCCTCCAGCACTGCAGTTTCAGATAAACGAGAAAAAAAATCAAGTAATACTTGCTTGGTGCTTATTGATAATAATAAATGATTTATAATTATTTTAATAAATAATTAAACCCAAGCTTCCATGTTGATATTCTGTGCCAATACACTGCATGGTATCAGTGAGCCAATAGAGGAAGTTGCATGTGATATCTATCCAAAGCTACAGTAAGGGTCTCTTTAAAAGTGCTGTTATTCAGTTGTGTACAATATAAATACAAGGGAAAACCCTTTAAAATAATTTTGACAGTTTACCCCATTAAGCCACGCCCTATCCGCTCATGCTGCAGATGTATTGGTCCACGAATTCACCCTGAGCTCCGATTGGTCAATTTCCGTAGGTTTCCCTCAGAACTGCAAGACGCCGATATTGCGTTACATTGTAGCAAAATGGCGGCTGTCATTCAGAATCCACTAAAAGCGTAAGTAATTTAGACATTGAGGAAATTGTGAATATCTACTTTGTTGCCAAGTCGTACATTTAAACTGAGCGCTAGCGCATGCCATTTCCAGCCGTGTGCATATGAGCTATTAAGCTGTCCAAATTCATTTTGTGTACTTCTTGCATGGCAAAGTAACCTCGTATAGTTTCTTTTTTATTTTTTTATTTCCGCTAGATTTCAACATTTGGTTTTAAACAACGTGCGTTCGGCTGCTTGACATTTTCGCTGTACTAGCGGGGCTTTTCCTCTACACGGCTTTGCATACAACACGGGAGAGTGTCGTCTTTTTCTGGGCTGTAAATTTATTTGGAAAAAAAAACTGTCCACAACGTGCCTTTGCGCCGTTACGAATAATTAAAAAGCCGAATTTCTTCCTTCGCTCGGTGGGGCATAGCGGCGGAATATCATCTGACATTCCGAAAGTCCTTTATAGTTGGTGTGAATTGTCGACATGCCAACTTTGGCTCCTCCGAGCGCAGACGTGGTCAGGACCCGGTAAAGCAAGGGAGGAGGCATTTTGTATTTGCATGCTTGCTGGCGAAATCGACAAAAGTGACAGCAGTTGACTCCGCCGCTGAAAATAGGCTGTCACCCTGCGCTCAAATAGTGCATGCACGGCCGTTTTTTGTCCCTCAACTTCAAAGAAATACTCCACCTTTCCCTCCCATTTTCTCCTTTGTTCTTCTGTATTGTTTTACCAGTTCCTACTGGTAGACGTATCACTGCAAGTTAGACACACTTGGCCTCTCGCTCCTTGTCATTTTTGTACTGCACATTGTGGTCTGTTAAATCTTTAAATGCATGTTAAGTTGCGCGGCTGTCACCAAGCAGTCCGCCTGTATTGATGTGTTATAATCACGGGACTGTGGAGGTATAGTGCAGGCTGTCTCCACTGTGCCTTTAAGTGGAGGAGTGCTGGAGATTAGCTTGGTCCAGGATCCTGGGCCCATCTGTCAGAGAGATGCTCCGACAGAGAGGAAGTGTTGGGCACAAGCAGGAGAACCATCTGCTCCTTCACAGAGGTACCCTGCCACCTCAGTGGACTGTGAGCACAAGGAGTGGACCTCACAGCACCTTGCACATCCATGCACCCCATGCTGCCATTGTTATTGAGGCATTATTACACCTAGGAAAGGATGCTGGAAAGGATGGTGTTTTTTGCACCATCTAGGGAGAAGTTAATTTGAAGCATCCAGAGTATATATGTATATGTATTTGTGATGATCCAGTAAAGTGGCCTCCCTGCACACAAAAAAAAAGAAATTGGGGGGGCATGTTGAATCGTTATGTACTCCTCAGTCGACTGCGCATGCTCTCAATTTTCGCTCAAACTGCTCAACAGTTTTACTCACCGGGGAATTGCCCGGTGCAATCACAGCCTCCTCCTGCTGGCACCTGAGCAGCTCAGCGAACACACTCGATGTTCAGTGCAAATGTTCAATAAAAAATTCCCTCCCCATCTAAACTGCTGCTGTTCTCGTACCTCACGCCTTTTCACGAGAGCACGCAGAGGTGCATTTCATGACTACCGGTGTTGGGCCATTTCTCTTGTGTCCCAGCAAGCCTCGGTATCTGTCTGCTGTCAAGCCGCGGCTTCATCTCACTGACGTTTTAGCATTCTGATGTGGAATGTCTCCTTGCTATAAGCTGTGCTTAATGAAGTGTTTCAATCTGCTATAATTAGCCTCTGTCTCGGGTTTCTGACTTCATTTCACACGTTTGTCAGATTATAATTAGTCACACTTGACACTAATTGGATGTCGCTCCCGTGGACCAGTTTGACCTTTTTTTGTATTAAGATGATTCACTTCAGGGAAATGGAACTGCTAGTTTGACTTTGTGAGGATGAGGCTGATGGAGCAGGAGCATGCAGGCCCGCGCACGCCTGGTTGAGGTCTGTCCCCTTCTCTGAGCTCTGTTGGACGACAGTAATCTCCAGAATCTGCTGATTAAAATGGAGGCTGGAATATTTAATTAATAAGGGGAGCGCATAAAGCTGCTCATTAAAATTTGAGCCACAGCTGGAGTTTATCTGCCGCCTGGACACATCTTCCATCCGCAGCTCTCCTGACGTTCCACCCGCCGGATTCGTGTTGTCAGCTTTCTTGTCATTTGCTGTTGAGTAGACTTTGAGTGAGTCAGGCTTGCTGTTTATTGGTACTGCAGTGTGGAGGTGTATGGTCTGGTTTTTTTTACCCCTGCCCTCAGCCAGACTGTGTTGTTCTGATTGGTGTAATCAGAGGTTGCTATCAGGATGCAGTCACTCTGTAGGCCCTCCCCCTACCCTTGTTATGTGGTAGCTCTTGCTTCCTGTGGAGCAGCAGTGCACCTGCAAGTTTGAGATACCTTCTAAATAGAGCACACGAGACAAAAGTTGTTTTATATCAGATTTTTGTTGTTGTTTTGTTGTTGCTCTTACATATTCTCCTTACAAGCCGGGCTATTGTAAAGCACTAGCTTTTTGTCATGACTGCAGCTCACTCGTAGCTCTCCTGCTCTCTCAGTTTGTCGTTAGATATGCAAAACGTGAGTTGACACACGCTTACATTACGGACGCAGCCATGTGACACGGTGAACCGTTGACAGGAACACGCTGATAGCGGAGGCCCCACTGGCCACAAGATTTGCTTTTGTTCTTCACCCTCATGCGCACACTCACCTTCTCTGCTCAGCTGGAAGACATCGGGGATGTGTTGTACATACCTCTGAGGCTGTGGCATGCACACAAGTCTCAAGTGTTTATGGCTAATTCTAACAGCTAAATCTGGTTTAGTGCAAATTTGAGCTCATTTTTGTGTATTTTTCTTCTGTATCTTGTAATAGAAAACAGACAAGCTAAAAATGTAGCCAGATTGTCTAAACCAGTGGATTGCACACCTCTCTAAGGCTCCAGAGATACATTTTAGTTGTCTGTAGTTGGTCAGAACATAATTGTATTATTCAGCTGCATACTTGAAAGCTTTATCCAATCATCTAACTGCGCATGTGTGATCAGTTCTTCTTCAAACTGTTGCTTCATTCTCTGATCTTAACTCAATTATGAAAATAATGTCCAAAAATATAAAGTTGAAGTTATCTTTCAGCCAAGTCAACAGACTAGTCTCTCAGAACAAGGCGGAAGGTTGTGAATACTGAGTTGGAGGTGGTGTCTGTATGTGTGCGCGCCCCCCCACCCCCCTCCTGAGTCGCTGGACATGTGGGTCTTGTCACTCATTACAGGTGTCAGAAAGTTCTCTCACCTAAGCTGGAACACCTGCTGCTGGGGGAGGCAGGGCTCTGATGCAGCTCGTGCTGTTGCGCACACAGCTAGCAACCACCAGAAGTCTTTCACCCGCTTACATGTTCAGATGCTCCACCATCCTCCCTCCTCAAACCCCCTTGCACTCCAGGATTCACTTGAGACCAACCGGCATCCTCTCCCGCCTTCATTCAACTCGAGTAATCGCAGGGGTTTCTTGGCACAAGCGTGCGCCCGTAGCTGACTTCGGGGAGCACTCGCAGCCGATCTGCTTTTAGTAAACTGATATGTCACACTATGCCCCATCGCAGCTGTGTGTTGATATCAAGGAATGCCACTGAAGCACACAGGTTAGGTTGACAGGGATTTACTGTTGGAAACGAGACACTCCGCACATGGTACACATTTGACAAATCTAATTTATGCGTTTTATTAGCAAGCCGCATGCTATTATTTTTTTTCATGAGCTAAACATTTCTCTTAAATCCTCGATGAAGCTACTAGCAAGCATGTCAAACCGCTGATCCTGTGTGGTCATGCTTTGTGGCAAATCTGTTTTGAGTCTATCCCTGTGTGAATACACTTGTAAAAATTCCTGCACCTTAAAGCCAGAGAAAGCCCTGCTACATGTGAGAAATTTGTTGTTTTTGGCTTTGTATGCAACGCAAATCAATCAGCTACGTCTTTATTAGGCAGGGAGCAGTAGTAATGCAATTATTCATTAGAATAAAGTCCTGTGTTTATTAGTCATGATCTGCTTGTTAGCTTTTCCTTCCCTCTCCCTTTTCATCTCCCTCACACTTTTCCACCCCTCCCTGCGCGAGCTCTGTACCTGCGACTGTTTACTCTTCTCAATCACACTGACACGAAGCCTGTCCTTCCCGGAAACTTCACACACACACTCTGGTTTTGTCTCAAATGCATAGCTGGACGTTGTCTCAAGGGTGGTGGCAAAGACGGAGGTAAAGGAGGAGTGTGGGATCCGAGCAGCACTGACAAATCAGCCTTCCAGCACCTCTACCTCCGCTTTAAAATTCCAGCCTCGACTCACAACCCGCAGCTCATTAGTTTCACTTCAAAATGGCCGTCCTTCTAATGCTGTAATTGAGAACACATGGAGGAACTTCATTATTTGGATGTGCGGATGTTTATACCAGAAGAACCAGTAGCTATTATTGGGCCCTCTTGGCCCTGTGATATAATAGCAAACTGTAGAAAACGCATCCAAAGTACCGTGTCATGATTTCAGAGTTGAAGCAGTTACCTTCGTCTTTGATATAGTCAAATTAGAACCTGCCCTTGTGCTAGGCACTCTGCTGAGATTAATTAAGTAGGCTAATTACCATACCAGGCGTGTGGCAGCGATTGAGGGCTTGAATGTGAAATTTCCTCCCCCATTTCACTCTGAATATTAACATTGAAACCCTCAGGGAGTGCCAAAATCTCAGCAGCACTAAGAAAAGTGGAACTAAAGTGCGAGAGTCTTGGCTGCTTGCTGGTCGGAGGAGTGACTTTATATCAGACCCCAGATTCAGTGTTTGCGTGATAATCTAACACAGTCAGCGTCAGTGTAGCTCACAGCCTGTCTTGAATCAGATCAAACAAAGAGCCCACAGAGGTAATAATATGTTTAACCTCAGGAGTGGGAGCAGCAGAGTGGTCGAACTGTTGTAAATGGGATCCATTGTTTTTTTCTCTTTCCACAAATTCCCCCTGTTGGCAAGGTGGAGACAGCAGTGAGAAGCTCAGCTGTCAGTTTGATCCCTAAATTGAACAGGGTTTGATGCTAACAGCATTGCTGGGTTCTTGGGGACTTGAATATACAGGAAACAGATAGTGTGAAAGATGCACTTTATCTTTGCGGTCTTTTTTTTTTTTAAAGAAGCAACGTGTTTCTTCCCTTGTTTTGTTTTGATCTGGCTTTCTATAAGCTTATAGCTGCTTCAGCTAAGTGATCTGCAGCCAGCAAAGCAACAGGCCTTTATCGCAGCATTTGTACATGATGAATATCTTGGATGTCAGATGCTGCGTATGTATAGTCGCCCGTATTGTTAGCAGCACAGCACTTCTTGACCGGTTCTTCAAAGGAGCTTCCACATCAGTGTCCCAGCTGTGTCAACAGTGGTGAGAACTACAAGAGTAGATTTACTCAAGTCTGATTAGTAGTTGCACTTTAAAAGAGCATCCCCATTTTCTACAGTCTGTTTCTACTCCACTATAGTGCAAAGGCAAATATTGCATGTTTACCGGATATATCATTATTAAATTCAGTCCCACTGGTGCTAGCTGTAATATGAATTGCTAATAAACCGATCTGTTCTGTAAGAGTTGTTAAGCTTTTTTAACTTTTGAGTATTTTTAATATAGACTGTTTTCTTGACTTTTCTGTGCTCCTTTTTTGTTCTTCCACTACTGTACATAGACTGTATATAAAAGATGGATGTAGCTTGTGGGTCTTGTGGGTTGTGGCCAGCAGAGAGCGACTCCACCGATTGTAAAAAAAAGTATTCTGGAAGAAATACTTTGATGTTGAAATTATACTTCAGCAGTGGTAGCACAAAGGCAGTCCGTGGGCAGTCGTAGAGTGCCCGTCTACCTGCAGAGAGTGTTCTGTTGTCCATAGAGGCAGTGTGCAAAGTATGTGGTGCAACCGGTCTGTGGGCTACTCTTGATGTACTTTTGTTGGTCCATCGGCCAGCTGTGGAGAAGTTAACATACAAAGAACTGAAGTGAAACCTAGACTGTTAAAAGCAATGAAGTGTCCACTGCAGCCACAGTATGTACTTTTCATATTGTATTTTTGGCTCTGTGATGGAGTTTTTTAGACTGCCTTTCCCCGGTGAACTCCACTGTCACTCCCTTCCCTGTCTGGGTCCACTTGTCATTCATTCAGCATTCAACCAACACACAGGTCACCCACATCCAGCGATGTGCAGTTGAGTTTTTTTTCTGTGTGGAAATTCATATGCAAAAGGACACATTTGCTCTACCATATTCATGTACAGGAAACACTTTACTGCTGGGGCTATGGTCTCAATCCCTAGTTTTTGTTGAATACAATATGTTTTTATTGGCTGATTTAAATTTCAAAAAAAAAATGTAACATTAATAGTAGGGATGGGTGATATATACGATAGAAACGATATAAATTTGGCCAACGATATAGAGATTTTGACTATACCGCTCTACTGCGATAGCGCATGTTGATGATGTCATCAAGCTGTGCCTGTTTTGGTCGAAAGCAGGGGTGCCCAATCCCAGTCCTCGAGAGCTACCGTCCTGCAGCTTTTAGACGCATCCTTCTTCTGACACACCTGAATCAACTGAATGGCTTGTTATCAGGCCTTTGCCAAACTTGATGGCATGCTAAAGAGGTAATCACACCATTTGATTCAGCTGTGTTGGAGTAGGGATGCATCTAAAAGCTGCAGGATAGTAGATCTCGAGGACTGGGATTGGGCACCCCTGGTCGAAAGCATCGCAGCGGCTACAACCATTAATCACGTAGCACAACATTATATACCAGGTAGTCCAACTTCAGTAACCCTGCAAACGTCACTGCTGTTTAGTTTTCTATCTTCATTTATGTTGGAAGTTGTAGCAGAGCTGTACGTTTTAATTAGCTTCAAAAATCTCTCAGTTAGAACATGGTATGAAATGTTTAGGTGGAAACTAGCGAGCTAACTTCCTGCTAACTTCTAACTCCGTTAAATTTAATAACTTCTGTTTTCATGGATGCCTGGATGTTAAACTTAATTGTTGCACCTGGTAAAGCAGCAATGCTGATGATTTTATTAAAGATGAAATAATTTTGACAGTTTTTAACTCTCAGTGTGCGTTTGATTTTGGGACCTGAAGGGACGGAGTTTTGGACCCAGATTACTCCGCGAAGCTTCTCACTACGGCAGCCGTAATGCTCTGACAATCCATCAAGCAGCATGGCTTACCAAAGTTGTACTAAAACATTTTTTAACAGATTTCTGCACGCAGAAATCTGTTCGAGGCACAACCAGAATTCATACATAAGGCACACTCTCGATTTTTGAGAAAATTAAAGGATTTTAAGTGTGGAAAATACGTTATACAGAAGAACAGAATATATCACGATATATATCGTTACCGCACGTGCTTCAAATTATATCGCGATATGAATTTTAGGCCATATCGCCCAGCCCTAATTGATAGCGTGTCCTGTCAGTACCAATTTTTGTTGATCCCAATTTTCTTTCTATGAACCTTTCGCGTAACTTTTTTTAGATTAAAAGACATTAGTACACGTTACAGTTTTCCCCAAACTGCAGCAACTTCCTGGATCTCCTCTCATTTAAACCCCTGACAAAAAAGTGCTGAAAATGAGATGCACCTTTACCTACCATGTTCTATCTTACCAAACAAAAGCAAATGCAATATATTTCACCAGGTGTGAATTTTGTGTCTTCACTTACAGTGAAGTGAGTTTACTCTGATGACATCTTAGCACACGGCTGTGAGTTTGCACGTGAATTGCTTTTTGCTCGTGTTGTTGTGCACGAAACAGTCCGGCTTCTAATTGGACATAAGTGAGATGGGTCAGGGGTCAGCATGCTAGGATTGGACCGATCCTGGTCCCTGACTGATCAGTCGGTGCATCTCTACAACGCGGTGTGTCTGTTTGCACATTGTCTGTTGTCCCCCTAGAGTCAAAATGAATGATAAAGCAGAATGTGCTTTAAGGCAAGCATACATTTTGATTGATCGCTTGGTATTGTTTGAGCAAGTAATGTTCGTCACATCCACCCCTTAGGAGTCCTATGTAGTGAAGGTGTGTTTTAATGCTCGTAGGTTAAAAACAGGAGTTCATTAACCAGCAGGTGATGTCATTTACAATTAGTTAAAGTTAACCAACCATATCTACCCTTGTCATTGATCTTTGCTTATTTTTGACAGGTTGGGCGACCAGTTTTATAAAGAGGCCATTGAGCAGTGCCGCAGCTACAATGCCCGCCTGTGCGCTGAACGCAGCGTCCGCCTGCCATTCCTGGACTCTCAAACCGGGGTGGCCCAGAACAACTGCTACATCTGGATGGAACGTCACCATCGCAGCCCCGGTGAGTGAAAACACCCACACTATGCATGCAAAAGAAAGAAGACTTGGATCAGTTCGACACGGTTTTTAGTGTTTCCATTATTACCTGGTACCAGGTACTTTTCAAGTACCTACTTGACCGGGGTTCCAAGGGATCCGAGATGATCCGAAAAGGAGACATCAACGGACTGAATTCCACCGATTAGATAGTCAGCGACGTCACTCGATGAGTCATGAGAGCGTCTCCTTCATGAAAATCAAAACGGCGATCTTGAAACCCAGCAGTGAGAGAAATGGCTACACAAAAAAAGTTTGACAAAAAGCCACAGACCGAGCAGCAGTTATGCCATCGCCTCGACTTCCTCCTTTGTTGTGGCATTTGTGTCCCAAACAAATGATGTCACGGGACGTTCGGTCACGTTACTGTAATGAGCCATACGCATATTCGGTGGAAAACGAGTCGAGCCAAACCAAGTCACGTCGAGCCAATCAGAGTATATACTAATGGAAAAGGGGTATTAGTGGTTGGGAGTGGCAAGTAACCTTCAGCTAAAAGACATAAAATACATTATTAAGTGCTTTTTAGTGAAGTTTAGGGAACAAAACTACTTGGCTAGGATTAGTAAATGATCATGATTTGGTTTAGTTTGTTATGGTTTGGTGGTTTGGAGACTGTCCTGTCAGTGTCAGACAGAAAAATTGGTGCAGGCATAGAGAAAAACAAAACGTTTGAAGGACTTTATGTCGAAACAAACAAATTGCCATGAGACTTGAATTTTCATTCATGGCGTCCATTCTACAGGTGTTGCAGCCGGACAGATGTACACGTACCCTGCCCGCTGCTGGCGAAAGAAAAGACGGCTGCACAACTCCACAGATCCCCGCCTGGGCATTTACGGCCTCCAGCTCGGTAAGACCCTGCAGCCTCTTCTCGGCATGTCACCTGCCCACCGCTCTCTGCTCCACTCAGCTTCTCCTCCCACTCAGCCGGCTCCCCCTCGATCTCCACCCACCTCCTTCAGCTCATGTGATTACTGGTGATGATCTGGAATAATCTCACTAAAAGCATATCAGTCAGTCTCAGCGCAATGAGCAGAGCAGGCTGCCAGTCATTTTTCAGAGGATGAAATGTGGCTGTGTTCACCACGGCTGGTAAACTTGTTTTGTGAGAAGTAGAACATGTAATTAGATTTACCGCTGCTGGGAGCAGCGAGACAGAGTTTGGCCACTGCAGACAGTATTTAATAAATGTTATGGAATGAAGTTTGGTCTTCTCTGACTGCCACTTGAAACAGCTCACTCAACACATTTACCCTCTCTATATTCTCACTCCATCTTATTTTCTACTTGCCACCTCCCTTGCTGATTGGGTTTGTCTCTTTCTCTCTGGCAACTCTTTCACCTTTCTCTCCCTGTAGCCTGCCACGCAGTGTGTCTGTGTTTGGTGGCCAGTCTTTCTCAACACCGAGTAACAGGTCCATTCTGTGCCCAAAGCTTTCATACCCACTGGGAGGTTACACTATCCTAAGGAATAAACACAGAAATGCAAGGTTACATCTTTCTCTTTCAAGTAGTTTCTGCAAAAAGAAAATGGCATAATGTTTTGACAGAAACCTCCAAGATTGTGGTGCTGTGTTTATGTGTTTTGCATGTTAGAAGGAAAAATTGTTGGGATGTTGAGGAAGCGAGAGAGAGCGAGAGAGACTGGAAAGAGAAACCAAGATGTAGTGACAGCATGTGAACAAAGCCTTTGTTTCCTAAACACATCCCATTGTAGCCTATTGTTTTCCACTGAGCTTGTGCTTGCCGAGACCACACCACCACCCTGCTGTCCCTTCCCTTCTCCAATAAAAAGTGGATTGGTATGCGCTGTGTGTGAGTGCCCATCAGAGGGGAAACGTACCCCGATTTAACCTGGCGTCTCTTATATGGAGCACAGTGTACAGCTGGCCAGAGGTGGCCAGCTCAGGGCAGCAACCAGAGTCTGTCTCACTGTCTGATGGTGTGCTAGAGGGACTGGGGCTGCATGCAGAATCAGCTCCCTGCTGCAGGCTGCTGCCGGCTCTATTTTTAGCCCCCCCCAGCTCCCATGGGTTGAGAGAGGGAGGGAGGGGGGTGAGGGGGGGTTGTCTCGTCGCGGAGAGTTGAAAGTCAACGTGTGCAGACACAATGGTGAGGGGCTGCTGCCACATGGTGGAAGGGCCAATTTTTAAGAAGCATAGAGCTTTCTCCCTCTCGTACCTATCTCTTTGTGCCTGCCTCTCACCTATGCAGTCCTGCTGTTTCAGGTCCTACGTGCTCAATATTCTGCAAAAGCTGGGGCTTTGAAGTATGTCCTCTTCAAAGACCCACAAAGCAACTGGATGATCATGAAGCTCTCTGTAGAGGAGATTGTGCAAATAAGATGTGTGGATCCGACTAGCTGTCAAAGCTTTTGTTTGTTCTGCTTTGTCTGCTCAACCTGCTCGCCTCCTACACTGTTTGTTTAGATCGTCAGTGTAGGAGGAGATATCTGCATGTGTTCAAGTTAAAGTGATAAGCCACATAAGTACATTCCTGTGGACAAAGTCAGCATAATGTCCGCATAGGGCAACAGTACCGAGAGCTCAGTGACTGTGCAGTCTTCCTCAGAACCAGTACATGTATGTTTTGTTTTTTGTTGTTTTCCAGCAGTATATTGTTGTGGAAAAATGGCTGTGATGACACATTCTGCTGCAGGACAAAGAGATGATAAGCATTAGAAAAAACAAATGCTACACCAAATTGCCACATGCTTTTATGAGTTCTAGTAAGAGTGGAAGAGAAGGAAGATAATGGAATTATGCTGATAAAAGCTGCTCATGCAGGTCACAGTTTGTGACACTGCTGGTTCCTATCGAAATGATAGTGCTTGATGGTGATACACGGCACATGCTGTGTATTAGCACTCTGACGTTTTCACTTAAAGCGCACAGTTGACAAACACTAAGCCGGTGTTGTGATGACTCATCACATGTTGCCTGTTATTTGTCTTCATGCAGACGGCGGTCTCATGTCTAAGGACACGTTGCCGACTCAGAGCACTACACTGGAAGCTCTGCTTCGTGGAGAGGGCCTAGACAAGAGGAACGCCTCCAAGAACGACGAGGAGAGCCTGCTGGAGATCCAGGTGGGTCCAGTCAAACTGCGTGTGGATCAGTGCGGTTCATAGCATCCGGTAAACATTTTAAAATGTTAATCTTGTGTGGTATCAGTTAAACGATCGAAGGCCTTGGCACTCACAGTGATGTTTAGTGCCCCAACTGGTTGCCAAGGCAACCTGCCAAGTTTTTTCAGCTGACCTGCAGTGCTTGTTAGATGACTGTTGTCTCACTGAGAGGCATTTTAGGAAAAGGGAAGGTATAGAACTTGAGTTTTCAATGCAGTAGCTCTGCCTGTGAAAAAAAGTCAGTATCTTTATTGTTTCTTGTTGCAAGTCAAAAGCAGGTATATCTCCTAGCATCACACATTCCACCAAACACTCTTGTGGAAACATCCATATTTATGGAAAGAGGGTGCTTGGAGCATAATGGCCAAGTCCTTTCAGAAGGAAATCTTGCCACTCTGCAGCCTACCTGGTAATACTATTTTGCGTGAACAAGACCAAAGCCCTTTCCAAATAAATGAGGAGAGCCATAACTTTCAGTAGTCACAACAACTGCACGTATAAAGACATTAAATCTTTGGGGGGGGAAATGTGCTTAAAATGTTTTGTTAATGCTTCAAATGTTTGTTCTAAACTAAGATTTTGAAAAGCTGTATAGCTTTGTTGTTGGGATCGAAATGAAAATGGAGATGTATTAAGATGTCAAGGTTAGGGCTGAGGGCATTGTTGACCCAAATCCTCACAGGCTTTGCAACTGATGTGATCAAAATCAAAATGTTGCCTCATCACAGTGTTTTTATTTATTTCCCCCCTTTCCTCTAGCTAGCTAAGCTCTAATCAGTACTGATCATCCATTACTCTATCTCTCTCTGTCCCAGAGGGTTCTGGAGGCAGATGCAGCAGAAGATGCTTTCAATGACGATGACGACTACGAGGTGGACACTCCCAAGCGGAGACATCGGGGAAAAGGAAGAGTAAGTGGCTGGAGAAACGATGATGGACACATACTGGAGATGCAGTTTAGAAAAATCAAAAAAGTCAAATCACAGTTAACTCAGGCTGATCTTTTATGTGTTACGTCTGTATGTTAAAAACACAGATTCCATAGCAGACAGTCTCATTGAATTTATTTATTTTTTTTGCCTTTCTTCAGGGTCGGGGTTCAGGTCGCAGGAGGACAGATCTAGATGATGATAAGCCATATGTCTGTGATAGTAAGTCGAGACAAATTCTTAAATCATTTAACCGTCATACAGATGATTTGTAGATAATCTGCTGAATTCTTTTCTTTCTTCTTCTTCTCATTTTGTTATCTAACGTTGTAACCTTGTACAGTCGAGACTAACAGTTTCCTAGAGTACTACTGTTTACACTCCTCACTGATAAAATAAATTGGACAGGCTTTTTACAGAGTCCGTTTGTATTTTAGACCTAATTGGAAGAATAATGTTTAAGCCGCTTTCACACTTTGCTCATGTGAAAAAAGGAGCAGGTAATTGTTTGATGAATTTTGTGAGTGGGCATCATGTGTCCTGCCTCCTACACCCTCTATCCGAGCTCTGACCTCTGACCTAAACCAAGCTAGGTATTTTCAGTAGCAAGAACACGTCTGATGCAGAGATTGTCTTGCTGTGTGTGAGAAAGGATAAGAAAAAGGCTTTCCTTGGTTGTGAGGCTGTTAAGAGCACCTACAGATCAAGATTTCCTCTTCAAAATTCTGTCATGGTCAACAGCAACCCTCAAAGTCAGTTACCAACAATATAGCTAGACTTGTTAAACTTTAACAATTTTGTAGGTTTGCTATTGTACACCACCACAGTGGACTTTACAATTCGTCCTGTCTGTGTATCAGCAGTCACATCATCAATTAACACCAGTGACCCAATACTACCAGCACCTCTACATGCCCTACTATAACATTATCTCCACTACAGCTGACAGAAAGGGATGGGAATTGATAAGAATTTAGCAATTCCGATTCCTTTATCGATATTACTTATTGATTCGAATCCTTGTCAATTCTCCCATTGATTCTCATTGGGCTCTCACTAGCTGTGCTTTCAGAGTTACTGCCATCATATCAAAGACATTACATTCGTGCCAATTAATTGCATGTCGTGTGATCAACTGTTTGTGCGTGTTGGATGCATTTCCTCTCTTTGTTGTGAATAATTTATTTCACATATTACACAGAACACTTTTATTAAAAGTAATGCAGTGCATTACTTAATTAAGGAGAAAATAATTCACTATACTACTTATAACATTACTTTCATGTTGCTCTGTAAAATGACCTGAAGCACACTGTCTGTTCATTATCATTAAACAATATAAACCTGAGGCTACAGCCCAACACACCAAAACAAATCCCTGTCCTAATGAGGACACACATATGATCTTTCTTAGTATTTAGGTATGAACAGAAAGCAAACAGCACAAAGCAAAAATGAAGCACAAAGAGACTTCAAAGCAATTGCCACAGTGATTTTACGTCCCATGAACAGGTAGAAACGGAGGCTGCAGCTTGACTGCTCATCCTTTTGTTACCTGAGGAAGTTTAGCGGCGACTGACTTCACCGCTGCTCCCAAATGACGAATTACTTGACTCCAGTCCTGGGCTGGGATCGTCATTCACTCGGCTTTAGCACCACTCTGGGTTTTTGGATAGCTTAGCATTAGCATGCTGTCTGTACAGCTGCTTGCTAAGACCGAAGGTGTGTTAACAGTTTAATACAGTTACTTCTGTCCTGGATGCACTTTGCTCTTTACCATTACACTCTTGTCCTTTAGTGCAATAAAATTAAAAGTAATGTCCATATCCACGCTTTAAACTGCTCAACTATTTACCTCCTCCGACAACTGACATCAGCAGATTGTAGCGGAAGTGCAAGAACTGATAAGTGGGATCTATAGGCAGGCAGACTAACAATTCCGAGGAACTCGACTGCTAGGAACCGGTTCTCGATTTCCATCCATACTGATAGATGATGTGGATTGCTTCAGATCATGAGTTGTTTGTCTTGTTCTCCATAGCTTTCTGTTTCAGTCATTCCGGTGCAAGTTGACCTTGATTTCATCTGTAGAGATTTTTTGTTTCAGAACTGTGCAAACTCTTTTTGATGTTCTCTCACAAAGTCTAATCTGACCTTTGTAATCTTGAGTGTAACCACTGGCGTGCAGCCTGCGCTATTTTTCAATTCATGAAAGCGTTTCATGGTCGTAGATCTTGATAACGATGTGTCTAGTTTACCTCCTGACTAGATGTGAAGCTGGTTTTCTGAGCTATGGAAATAATTCTGTCATCATGCGCTTTTCTGTGTTCTTTCAGAGGTTTTGGTGTTGCTGAGCTGCCAGTACAGTGCATTCATTCTTTTGAATCATGCACCAGATTGTTGATTTGGCCACTTGGAAAGTTTTTCCCATCTCTCTGAATGTTTTTTTTTTGGGGGGGTATTTCAGCCTCATGACTGCCTCACTCACTTGCATTAACATCTCATTTAAAAACAAAAAGAATAGAAATTTAACACTTTGAATGAGCTTCCAATATTATATCCAGGGCTGCACATAAGTGGTCCGCAGGTGCGCATTTGCTGTCAAAATAAAAGACGCGCACCAGATATGAAGTTGCAACGCGCGTTTGCGTCCATAAGATTTTCTGGAGGAGGACAGACATTTGTTTAGAACTCTTAAAGATGTCGAAGAAACTCCTTTAAGCAATTACTTTGGTGTTCCTCCACCTCCAAAGAAATGTCAGAAGGAGTCCGAACCACAAAAGAAGCACGTATTCTCGGAAAAGTGGTTGCAGGAGGTGAGCTGGCTTCAAACAAATGATGAACGCACAGAGATGTGGTGCAGAATGTGCCGTGAAAATCCCACTCTAGCAGACAAAAACAGCCTTTTATATGGACGCAAACGCGCGTTGCAACTTCTTATCTGGTGCGTCTTTTATTTTGACAGCGAATGCGCACATGCGGACCACTTATGTGCATCCCCGATTATATCTGCTTTCTTATTAGTCATAAAATAACAAGACAAGTACTTGTCAGCCAATTATCCAATTACCAATGAGACCATGTATTGAAATGGCTGTAATTCCTAAACAGTTGATGCACAATTGTTGTAAAACCTGCTTATTTTAAACCTGAATGTTTGCACTTCAACGACATCTTGATTGTTTAATTTAAAATCCATTCGGTGATGGTGCACAGAGGCAAAACTACAAAAAATGTGTCTTTGCAAAACAAATTATGGACTTAACAGGATAAAACTTTGTGAACTACTGCGACTGCAGCCTTAGCTATTCTTGTACATGCAAGTTGCATGTGGAAAATCCAAGTAAGGGGTATTGGATTTGACTCCATTTGCTGACTCTGTGTGGAAAAACACACCCTCATCTTTTCTCTTTCTTCTTGTGTTTTTGTCTTTTCTGTTTCAGACAGATACAAACAAAGGCAGAACTCCAAATCTTCAACCTCAGGTACGTTGATTTGTTGTTCTGACTGTAGTTCTTTAGATATTTATTTTGATCGGTTGTTGAGTGGTATTGTTGCAAGAGTTGCCATTATAGATTTAGCCCTTACATTATGTTATTTTTCTCAAGCTGAAAGGTGCCCTTGGTGCTTTGAATCTGAGCCACGGTTATTATGATGTGTGGCTTGGTGTTTTATTTGACTCACTGTTGTAATCAGATCTTAAAGTGCTGGTGCCAGAAGTAGAATAGTTAGCTCCATTAGATAGAATTTCTTCCATTTTCTTCTATGCTCAATGATGCTATCAGTCTGCACTTTGTTGTTGCCTATAAAGACAAAAGGGTACATACAAATATTTTGTAGCTATGTTTCTTTGACATTATTACCATCTAAGCAGATGCTCTGTGGAATTTTAACTCAAAAGCTTTGTGAAGGTCTCTATGAGAACCAGCCATAATCCTAAAAACAAATGGCCAGATGATGCAAAACACCTGCCCAACTCCACGTTTAGAAATGCTGTGTTCCCAGAATTATATTTATATAATGAAACGCAGCCACAGTAGTGAGACTGATCATCTCCCCTGTGTTTCTTGCAGTCTGTGCAAAGCGCTACAGGAACCGCACAGGACTAAGTTACCACTACACCCATTCTCACCTGGCAGAGGAGGACAGAGCCGGGGAAAGGAGCACAGTTGCCTCCCAACCCCCCACTGCACCACAGACTGACAGACACAAACGTAAGTAAATGTGACACCTGTGGCTCCTGTTTAGGTTCCTCTTTTTTAACACTTTAAGTTATATTTAAGTTATATTCACCCCGATTATTTTGCTTCTTGTCAACCCTGTTCTGGTTATATTTTAAAGTTGTTGTTTTCTTTTGGGGGGGTTGTTTTGTTTGTTTTTATCCCAATGCAAAATCCTAATCCTTTTTTTAGGTGTAGACAAATGTAATTAAATTAAATGTAATTTTATTTAATGCAATTAAAATTGTAGAACATTTTTTTCTGCAAACTGGCTTCTTCAGGACAAATGTCACCTGGTTTTCACTTAAGTTATATTCTGTTTGTATAAGTTGTATAGGTACCTAACATAATCTGGGTTAAATCAACTGTCATTAAAACTTTGATTTCTTTCTGGAAATTCCTGTTTAGGTCCAAAGGGTCCAGGTGGGACCAGCATTCCCAACAGTTACTGTAATAAATGCCAGGGCTCAAACAAGAAAACGGGTAAATCTGGGTCTCCCTGCTCAGCCTGCCAGTGCACAAGTATGTTCACATATATCTTTGCATGATTTATTATGCTGTGATGATTGCCATATGATTTTCTTTCTTGACTCTGTTGCTCTCCTGTCCGGTGTTCCAGCTGACTGTGGAGAAGAGAAGGAAGACGGGACTTTTACTGGAGCTGAGGAGCTCTTCGGCACCACCTCAGAGAGCGACACTTCCACTTTTCATGGCTTTGAGGACGACGAGCTGGAAGAGCCGGCTGCAAACGGCAATGGGATACCCGGCCGTCACAGATAAAGAAAGTCTTTTAGATTTAAAGAGACATTTTTTTTAATATGGATTAACCTCTGGCAAAAATCTGCTGCTTCTTTTTCAATGGTTTTTTTTTTGTTTGCGGAAAGCACAAAGTGATGATTTCAGGACGGAAATGCAAGCAAGTGGTATTTTATCTACTGAACATTGTTAATTAATTTATGAACACACATATA
>NW_005187524.1:677675-683199 GCF_000239375.1 Pundamilia nyererei
AATATGACATTTAAGGTTACAAAGGACTGTCAGTTTTTCCTGACAAGTGACTCCGTGCAAAACGGAAGATGTTTTTGGAGTGTGGCTTTTTTGTTTTTTCTTCCCTCACTGGAGCAGAAGGGTTATGAACAAAAACACTGGAGAAATTGGAAAATTGCAGACAAGACTTTTTGTTTTTTAAGTGAATGATAAGTTTGGTAGATGATTGAATGTCATTGCAGACCCATACTTGCATTGCAGAACTACTGGATATTTTTGAATCAGTAGTCAGTGTGACTATGAAGACCTCTTCTTCTGCTCTAACTCTGAATTGAACGTATGAAAATGAAGGAACCAATGAAAGGAGTGCCACAGGCCACTGGAAATGTTTGGATGAAGAAACCTTTATAGTCTTTACACAAGGGGGACAAATCAAATCGAAGGTAAGCGTTTGTGGTACCTTGTCAGAGAACAAGTAGATTACAAGACAAGAATAGATGGTATGCGAGTGATTGTTACCAGTTTAAATCTGATTTAGACAAACTGCATTTTGCACATTGTACTGGACAATAAAACTAATTAAGGGTCATGCACGAGCATTTTGTAGTCCAACATTGGTCTAGTTTTCAGACATGCTTGCAACACGGCACAGTGGAGCACCACTTGTGGTCCAGACTGAAATCTCCCAACAAATCACAGATGTACTGCCGTGACATTTGATGCATCCATTCATGACGCTTAGAAGTTGAATCCTAATAACGTTGGTGCCTTGAGTAGTAGTAGTAGTAGCACAATGAGTTCACATTTGTGTGTTTAGTAACTATCTGAAGAAATATTTGATGAACTGCCAGGAAATTTGTCTGGTAATATAGAGTTTTAATTACCTCATATTTTGAGTTTGTCCAAAAACTTGCTTTATGCAAAATAAATGGCATTCCCATCGTATTGTACCAGAGCTGATGGCGCAAATATTCCACTTATGTTTCTTTGACATGCAGTGATATTTAAAAGGGTAATTATGTTGATGACTATCGGAAATCGTAAAACCACAATTGCTAAGAAACTGGGACACTCTGAAATATGTAAATAAAAATGGATTGAAATGATTTGCAAATCTCATAAACCCGTGTTTTCAGAAAGGTCAGAGCTGCAGGCAGCACCTGGACTCTTTGGCTAACACGCCATGCCGTTGTAATAGATTCTGTATGGCTTAGCATTGTCTTGCTGAAAAAAGCAAGCTCTTCCCTGAAAACATGTTGTTTGAATGGGAGTATATGTTGCTCTAAAACTTTTATATGTCATAGCTGATGTTTTTCCAGATGTGTTACATAGGCACTAATGCAGCCCCATACCATCAGAGCAGCAGGGTTTAGAACGCCGTGCTCTTTAGAAGAGAGGAGGCGGCATCTATGTTTTCCAAAATGAAATTCAAATTTCTGTTCATCTGAACACTAAACAGTTGATTTCTATATGTGTTTCTGAGCTTGTGCAGTGATTTCCATGACAGAGTCATGCCTGTCTGAGTGCCTGAAGGTTACAGGCATCCAATACTGAAATCTTGGAGGATATCTACAGATTATCAGAATGTTTTGATAATATTAAATATTACAGATGATGAAATGCTTTATCTTCACTTGTAGATCATTTTTTGCAGAGTGGTGAACTTCTCCCACCTTTACTTCTGAGGAACTCTGCCTCCCTAACATGCTCTTTTTATGCCCAATCATGTTACTGACCTGTTGCCATTGAATCTAATTGGTCGCCGTTTCTTTATAGTACCAATTATTTTTGCAGCCTTTTGTTGCTTCCATCCCAACTTTTTTGCTTTTCAAAATGAGCAAATAATTTTCTTGAAAGAGAAACATGTCCCATGTTCTGTGTGTTCTATTGTAAATAAAATATAGGTTTATGAGATTTGCAAATAATTGCATTCTGTTTTTATTTACATTTTGTCTCAACTTTTTAGAATTGGGGTTGTAATTTTTGGAGGTTTTCTGTGGACTTCACCTTATCAGCGTATAGCAAAAAAAATGTTGTTATGATTTGGGTACCTCCATAACTAAGATTTGATGTTTCTTTTTTATTATAGATATCCGCTATCAGTTATTATGGCCGTGACAAAAAATTTTTGTAGACATCTAATGTTTTGACAGCCCTGCTCCTGTTGTATTTGTGCTAAGCTAGTTTAAACTTGAAAAGCTGCTAGCATGGCTGCAGATCTTAACTCTTGCTCAGACATATTATGCGTGAGGCTTACTGTTATTGTCTGTGTTACATAGGAGCACTCAGCACATTGGCATGTGGCCCAGGGCTGGGGGGTGACCAGTGAAGAAGAGGATTTTAACCCTCAAAAACTAATGAGCCTTCATGTCCCTCCTGATTTGGGCCTGAAATAACTGACTGAAACGGATGAATAGGCATCCATCACTTCTCCCAGCCATGTGGCTTAATTGAAGCAACTGCTCCCTTGACAGTATATATCGACCCCTTGTGAACATTTGAAATGTGAGTATCCGGCTTCATTTTATCCTTTCTGCACTGTGCTGGAGCTCCTCTCAGAACTATGGGAACACTAAAGGCCAGGCCTTTGGACTGTTTGTGCCCAACGGGTGCATTTGGGGCCCCTGCGGCCCAGCCTGCCCACTCCTGCTCTGCGACTGTGTGATCCGATGTGACACTAAGACGTCATTATCCTCATCACTGTGCCAGCCTGCCGCTCTGCACTGGAAATCAGCTCTGACAGCCATGACCCTCCAACCTGATTGGACCAGTGACCCTCTGACCTGCAGCCATAGAGATGGTGCTCAAACTCACCACTATTACATGCAGACCTCTGGACTACTGTAACAATACCCCGGTGTGGACACAGGTTTTCTGCTTCTGGCCCTCAACCTGTTTTTGCTCCCTTCTTCCTCTGCCTCTCTGATCTCAAATGGATGATTTAGCTCACTTTTTTTTGTTGCATATTTTCTCTGTTGTATAATATTTCTACGTTTTAAAGTTTGATGGTATGACTTCTTGCGTTTGCTCAGACTGTATTGATACCTCTGTCCTGATCAGGTGCATAACAGCCACAACTACTCAGGCATCTTTTCACTTCATCTGCTGTTGATTGTTCAGCCACTCAGCCCTGATTTTATGTGATTGTTCTCAGTTGGCAGAGTAACACACGTGGATCCCGACTGCCAGTAGGGCCTGGGAATACTGCAGTCTCATGCTATAGGAAAACATTGCAATAATAAGCTTCAGCTCTGTCTCTTCTATGCTCGTTCTACCTGCTGTCACGCATGGCATGCAAAAACTCTACAGAGATCGTGACACAGTGAGATTCATCTCGGATTTGCATTTGGAATTATCGTTACTAGAGTGACATTACTCCGCTGGGATACAGCTATTTACTAAGAAGTGACGAGTGTAAATCCAAGTTACTTGTGACATTTCCATTGAGTGCTTTAGAGGGCCTAATTGCTTTATGACATTTAGAAGGAGCTTGAAGTACTGTATCCAAAAGCTTTTTTAGGTCCGCTGGTTGCACATGCTGTCTGAGAGGTCTGTTTTCTTCCATGTGATTATTCAGTATCGCTGCAATGTAATAACAGCTGCTCCGTTTTTGAAGCTAACCATTAATCTTAGATGTGTCTGTTATGACTTGCGTAAGTGCTTCAAACCATCTTTCTTCACTTCCCTCAGGGACCCTCCACACACAGCAGTTTATCTCCACTGGACAAGGAATGCATCTGAGACATGTCGGTTGTCTTGTTTTCCTCAGTTACGTGTTGTTTCCACAGTTAAAAAAAGAAAAAAAGTGGGTCATCGTGTCATTTATCTTCCTAAGTCAGTCATGCCAGTAAGTTGAAGCATGTGTCATCACTCATAATCTGCTAAGTGTTACCTACCGTATACATGAACGGGCCAAGTGCGATGCAGTTCTGAACAAAAGGAGAAGCTCCCGAGTGCAAAAGTTAGCGATGCCTCCGTAATTTAACGTGTCACCAATCATTGAATAGCCTGTATACCTCGTCAAAGACACAGCAATAGGCCCTGGTACTCTCTTGTCAAGCCTGCAAAGGAGGGTGGAGAGGGAGGATCGGGGTGGGAACAGAGCCAAGAGGAGATGAAATGGACATGACCGTTTTAGGGGTTTTGTTTGTTTATTTTTAATTTGTTTGGTTGTTTTTTTTTTTCATCTTCTGCTGTAAATAGTCAAAAAAGAGAGAATGAAGTCTTTGTTAAACTATTTTTATTGTTCTGAAAAAAATAAACAAAAAAAGGAATATTTTTGCTTGATGCTGTTTTTCTGCAAAAGGGAGATGGGTCATTCTGATAAGCACAGGATTCCTAGACTGGATCGATAAGCTGGAGTGACTCAGAATCTGTGAGCAGACAGAGAGAGAGGAAAAACATCTCTTGAGACAGAGTGCTGGACTCTGTATAAGACAAAGATAACAAAAGTAGATCTCGCTCACAGAGATCTTATTGATCAGTAGGTGCTGCTTGATAAATAACAAGTGAGTCTGAAGAAATGGGATGAGTAACAGCGTCTGCTGACAGGAATGTTTACTGGTGGCAAAAACATCATTTGAATGTTAACTGCGGTACACAGAGGAGATAAACGATTCCAATAAATGCACCAGGCAGTAAAACAGCGTTTTAGGCAGCAGGTAGGAATAAGATCACAATACGAGAAACGTCAATAATATATATATTTTTTAAAGCCAGAACTCTGTCAAATTTTGGGATTGCAGCACGTTGCTCCAAAACATACTAATTTCTTGTGTCGTGCATGCTAATGCCATCTGAACTGTGCTGAAACCAAGCTAGGTTTCTCCTCTGTGTGTACAGAAAGCACAGTTCAGATGGCACGATGCAATGCCATCTGATTATCAGCAGCTTCATTTTTCAGCATGACAATGATCCCAAACACTGCCAATCCAGTAGCAGCATACTCGCATAGAAAAACCCACAATGGATCGCTATCAGTCATTGATTTTTAGTCATGAATAATTTTCAGTTGTTGCTGATCCTCCATATACTTTCTGCACTGAATGTTATCTATCCAGATGTAGTATTTAGTGCTCTGTTTTGCCAGTTTTTCTAGCATAACGAACATGATCACAGTATTTTGATTAACAGGCTCTGGGGTGTAGTCGGTTTATCAGGTGGGCCTCTAGAATGGTTTCCCTCCTAACTTTCTGGCAAAACATTCAATGTTTTTGCAAACCAGTCTCCAAGAGCCTGCTGTGTGGGGTACCACAGGGCTCAGTCTTGGGACCTATTCTCTTATTTTGCCCCTAGGCCAAATAATCAGGCAATTTTCTGATGTGTAATAAACTGTTTTAGTAGTATTAACCAGAGTCTGTCTGAAAACTACTTGTAGGTGAACTCTGATAAAAAAGAAAAAAGAAACCCTATTTATTCCCCGAGAGAACCAAATAACTGAAATCAAGCAATCCGGTTGTTCAGTGATGACGCGACGAATCCTACTTCCGGGTCTAAAGTAGTCTGTGTTTAATATGGCTTTTGTGTTGTTAACATGTTTAATGTT
>NW_005187524.1:683912-692197 GCF_000239375.1 Pundamilia nyererei
CCGGATACCTTGGTGTATTTCCCTCTTCTGTCGAACCAAACCTCAGAAACCTTGGCATCATTTGTGGATTAATCAGAAACTGTTTTTTTTTTCCCCACATGAGAAATGAAAGCAGATTTAGAGATGATTATTCATTCCTCTTTTCGTCTTGTCTTGATTATAGTAGCAGCCTTTTTTATGTGTTTGAATAAGAAGGATCTTGACCGTCTCCAGTTGGTACAGAATGCTGCTGCTACACGAAAGAAACAGCACTCCAGTTTTAATCTCTTTACGTTGGCTACCGGTATATCTTAGAGTTCATTATAAAATTGTAGCCCTGTGTGACCTTCTAGAACCTACACGTCTGAGATCTTCCAGTCAACAGCTGTTAATGGCCCCATGAACTAATTTTAGGACCAGAGGGGATAAATAAAGTTTATTATTATTTTTATTATTACACAACACCACTTAAACTAACTGTTATGCTTAAAAAATGCCAATGCAGTGTCTCTTTAAAAGCCTGTTTCAGATTCCTTTAGCTAGTAATTCAATTCAGTGATGTCAAGATGATGAATCGATGTTATAATATTAGGTCCATATTTCCATTTTGGACCTAATGGTTTGTTTTTTTTCTTCATGATTTTGTTTCCTTACAGTGCAATGGGGAGTGCGTATAAAAACAATCCCTAAACAGTTAATGTAACACTTTTGTTACACCTTTTAAAATCTGCACTTCAACCTCATCTTGACTGTTTGACTTAAAAATCCACGCTGGTGTATATAAAGGCAAAACTACAACAAACGTATGGCTCGTTTTGACTCCACATATCTACGGCATGAAAACTGCTTCTCTAAATCTCTGCCAGAATCTTTTATGCTTTATGGCTCAAGGCAGTAAAAACACCCAGACAGCAGCACAAAGCAGACAGGTCCATAGTATTTATTATTTGGTACCCATGAATAGACAGCAGGTGCTTGAGTGTTTCAGAGTGCCAGTAGTTATCTTGCTGATTGCGAAACTAAAAGCACAAAATGCCCTGAATATGTTACATGCATAGTAATGTGCCCATATCATAATAAAGTGTGCTTTTGGTTAATGAAATTTAGCCAATTTACATTTACAATGCACTCGATACATAGTGTCATTGTGTCTTGTGCTGAGGATAACATTTGGTACATCGACTCGAGTTAAGCATATCTCTCTACCTTATACTCAACGAGGTTACTGGTTTATGTTAACAATAATTACTAATATGACCTGTACAGTGCATTGCAACGACTCTAATACAAAAGAATAGATGATTGACTCATTCAGCAGCGTAGTTTATCTCTATAGCAGTCACTGGCCTCATGGGGGAGCTGTGAGACCATAATCTCCTCAGTCCAAGCACTTTCTGTATGTAGAAGGAGTCTGAAGCCACAGTGGAGCAGAGAGGCCTTTTATCTTCGGTGTGCGTCGTCTATCGAGGGTCAAATATTGTTCCCAGTTGCAGTTCGGGGCTTAGATGTTGATTCGCTGAGGAGTGTTGCTCCGGTGCAGGGCTGGTCCCTGTCTGTGTGCCCTCTTTGGAGAATCCAACCATCCTTCCCTAGCACTCCATAATAGTCCAGCATGCAAATATTTCTTTTTTTCCCCCCATAGTCATTAAAACACGACAGATAATTCGTGGAGACAACAAAAAAAATGTTTGTTTTTTAAATGATCAGGTAACATTTTGTGATTAAAAAATATTCATGCAGTTTAAAAAAAGCAATAAGTGATCCTATATTGAGTAGCAGGCCTTGTAACGTCTCCAAGACGGGAGATCAACTTGTTCTGATATCATGATATGAAGACAGCACAGTTCAGTCTTTTAACACTCTGGTTTCTGGTCCTGTGGTTCAGCCACCACTAGATGGACCCATGGCACTGGATACTTTAAATACTACAGCAGAAGCCTAAAAAAAGAACGGAGATGCTATTTGGCCTGTGACTGTGTACGTATGGCTGTGACTAAACGGCGCGGCACACCACAACTGTTTGCACAGCCACGTTTTTGAACCTCTCAAAGCAAATGAATAATTTGCCAGCCAGAAGAAATTCATCATCGCCACACATCTCATTACAGAGCAGTGTTGTAGAAATGAAACATTAATTCTCAACACAGACGTTTGGATGAAGCACGCCACGGTGCAGTGTGAATGCTACATTAAGCCCTTATGTCAAATTTTGGAATGTAATGAAGCATGAAAAGTTATACCTCTAAAAATCCATTTTGTAGATGCCTCTCAGCGTGGAGAATACAGGCTTTGTACTGCGTCTTTTCACAGTGCTAAAGCTGTGCTCGCTGTTTAACTGACACGTGCTTCGCTTAGGACACAAATATAATAGAAAGATATAAAAAGAGGTTGGATATTTCTAAAAACAAAACAATCAAAAAAAACTGGACAGGCTTTATTTATTGCTGGCTGCTTTGTGAGTACAGAGGCAAATGTAAAACAGATTTGTGTCTGTGCTGATGTGCCTCTTACACTTTGTATTTATGTCCGAGTTAGGATTGGCTGCAGCTATTTTTGGATCCCGAAATCATAAGACGATAGTCATCACTGCAAACGTTGTGGCGAGTTACACGCAGTCCTATCAAAGAATATTTAGCAGATGTTCTTTTCGTTTCTAATAACGCTTAATATAAAACAACCTGAAAACAATAAACTGATCAGCTTCATCGAGACTCACAACCAGTTTGCCGCCTAAGTGATGAAGAGCCCTGCACTGCATTTGCTTGTACTGTACGCTGCATGCCGTGCTGTGTGTTGGCTGAGGTTCCCCTTGTCGACATTGTCTCATCGTCAGTGTTTCAATTTGGGGTGTTCACCCCAGCAAGCCCAGTGCTGCAATACCAATATGGCAGCAGTCCTCGGAGCAGTGTCTGAGAGCCTCCACAGCAGCCCTGTCCAGCCCAGCTCCACTGTCTGTGCCCGTGCCCCGGCCCCTGTGCGGCAGCCACCCACCCGACAGGGTCTGGCTGTGCCCCTGCAGCACAGGCTGTGTCAGGATGACTGCATCAGGCCTGTCAGGCGTTTTCCCGTCAATGACTTGCCCTGGAAAGTAGATTAAAACGAAAACTCGTTACCAGTCTGAGGTTCCGACAGCAAAAGTAACACAAAGAATCTCTACCAGCAATGTGGTTTGATCAAAAAGTGTTAGGTTGTGACCATTCAAAGTGACTAGGGTGTTAACTTATTGACACACACACACACACACACACACACACACGCACACACACACGTCCTATTAAAGGTTTAAAAAAAATTCACAACAGAGTGTAACATGGTTATAACTGCAAACAAGCCACTGATAGTGAGCCAGCCAGTGTGGTTTGTGATATGAACAGCCCCCAGCTCCACATGACTTACCACACTGCGGGTGAACTTCTCCAAGGAGGTGCGGCGGCCCTGTTCAGTGTCTGCTGGCTGCTGTTTTGGAGGGGGGGAAGCAGGGTGAGTGTTTGGGTCAGGTATGGGTGTTGACGAGGGAGTTGGGAGTGATGTTGTTAGTGAGGGGGAAAAAGGGGGGCCAAGCATTGCAAAATAAAATAAAAAATAAAAAATGAGGGCCAACGGAGAGTGCAAGGGGTTGCATTTATTATTTTTAGGGAATGAAGTGGGATCAGTGACAGGCCAGCACAAGGAGCAGTGTCCAAAGGGGGAAAGGGCAGAAAGGCTAGCATGAACAGAGAAGCTGTGATTTGCTGAAAAGCTCTGCATTACAGTTAAACAGCTAAATGAGTGCTGCTACATGAGATTTAAAGGTTACACTGAAGGAGACAGACAAAAGTAGCATAGAATTTTTATATAACACGGTAATACTTGTGCTCTGTAAGTTTCTTTTTCAGGCTGGCTGTTGTTCCTCTTTTACACAGCGGTTTGTCTGTGTTTGGCATATGATCTCATGTTTTTTTCAAGACTGTTCCGTTGACATTTTAAATAATTTAGCAGTTTCCTTGCACCTGCATTTTGGGCACAGTGGTTGTGCCTTTTTGGGGCTCTGCTTGTAGCCTTACGGTGCTTTGAAGACCTTATTAAGAGCTGTGAAATGCTGCTACGTGACATTAAATGACCCACTTTATTTCAATGTGATCCAAATACTTCAGTAAGTCCCAAACCTTGAGTTGCTTGTTTGAATATGTTTGTTTCCCATGCATATATTCTTCTTCTTCTTCTTCTTTTTTTAAAACAGTCTGAATCTTTTGCAATTTTTTTGTTACTGCAAAACAATATGGAAAAATGCATATTTCCTTTTGTTTTTCTCCTAGTGCTTTTGGAAGGGAGCTGCATACTGGACTAGTATACGTGTGCATGTGCTAGCAAGATAACAGAAAGGACAGCATTTACATTGAGGAAGTTTTTAAATTTTTTTGTCATTTTATGGGTGAAAAGGACAAGAAGAACATCATAATGTAAATTCTGCCTGATTATAAGTTTTTCAGAGGTTTTGTGTGGAAGCATAAAAGAACCCTATCAAGTAACATTTTTAATAGAAACTACAGTAACAAAACATCACGTTTAAAAGTGCAATATCACCCAACACTACTGACTAGTGGTGGAAGAAGATCATTACATCCAACAATACCACAAAGACTTCGTTACCTAAAGTCATGTGAAAAAACGAAAGTACACCCTCAATGCTAAAGTTTTACATATGAGGGCATAATAAAAATTATCAGCTGGTCCTTGACAGGTTGTAAAATGATTAAATATACACCAGACGAACAGTTACACATGAAATATTACACTGTGTCATTATTTCATTTACAAAAATGAACATTTGTCTCCAGAATACTCTGATATACGAAGGAGTTTATGGTCGACTCGAAGTCTTGTTGCTGCAGAACAAGCTTACATCATCCCTCCACCACCGTGCCTGACAGTTGGTATGAGCTGTTTGTGCTGATGTGGTGTGTTTGGCTTGGCCAAGCACGGTGCTGAGCGTTAGGGGCATAAATCTCCACTTCGGCCTTTTCTGTAAAAAGGAAATTGTTCCGGACGTTTTGCAATTTGTTCAGATGCAACTTTGCAAACTTATGCCACGCTGCCATGATCTTTTTAAAGAGAATAGGCTTTCTCCTGGCAAATCTTTGAAACAAGCCGTACTTGTTCAGTCTCATTGTGATTGTATGCCATGAACCTGAACATTTAGATGTAAGCACGTTTTTTGTTTCTTTGTTTTTTGAGATTTCTCAGAGCATTGCAAATGTGAATCTACTCCTGGGAAGATTCCCAGCTGTCACGAATGCTTTCATCGTGTGAATAATCTTCCTCGCTGTATTATGATGAAGGAAATGACCTTACAGCCCTTCCCAGATTGATGAGCAGCAAGAATTGTTTCTCTAAGGTCGCTGTTCATGCCTTTCTTCCTTGGCATTGCGTTAATACATTCTTTAACATCCCAGACCTGGAAACTGACAAAACACTTGCAGGTTGGTGAGTTAGTCGAGTATATTTGATTAGCAGGACCTGGCTGCTACTTACCCTCTAAATTCCGATGGAAGCAGAAAGCGTTCGCTTAGTTTTTCACTCACTGCTTCAACATTTTGGCTTAATTTTGTTAAAAAAATAATGGCACAGTGTAATATTTCATGTGTTGTTAATTATCTGAAGTTGTATCGTCTAATTCTAAAACCTGGTAAAGGCCAGATGACATTTTTATTATATTTCAAACCTTGACAGTGTAGTGTATCAATATACAGATATAATACCAATAAGGACCAATGATTTGTAGTTAGCACTAATGTTGCATAACATGACATTGCATCATTATTTAAAGATGATTGTGTGTTTTTATTAATATAAAATGACGTAGTAATTTACATTCCATTTACCTTGCAGCATATAGTATAGATAAAATATCTACTTTTTGATTGATATAGTGATTATAAACCTGGCATGTTTATTAAATGATAGAATAAAATCAAACCAATATGAGGAACGCAAAAAGAGTGATTGCATCATGTTAAATGTGGAGGCGAAATCATGGTCAGCGAGTGCAGCTCACCTTCTTTCTGGCCAACAGGAGGTCTTGGTAGATGTTGGATCGCAAAAAGCGTGCATAGCTGTCACTTTTCATTAGCTTGAATATGTGCTCCTGCAAGATAAAGAAGGCCACATAAGCGCGCGTTAGTCTGTGAGTGATAAAGGAGAAAGTGTGGTAAAGAAAAGAAAAGAAAATAAAGAGAGGCCTGATTATGGTAATGCAATGCATGCAAGAGGTGATGCAAACCGAGAGTACTGACATGAGCAACAAAGTCCTGCAAGACAGAGCTGAGTAATGTCCTGCCAGTGAGAGGCGTTGCACGTCACACATCACCGACGCACTTTGAATGCAGAGGAATCTACGGTGAACCGACTCAACCACCTATTCATGGAATTAGTCGGCTCATTAGCTCCCCACACAAACACACTCTGTCATTCCTCCCTTCTCCTCTTTCTTTTTATTCATCCTTGCCCTCATTCATTCCGTTGTGTAACATGAGTATGGAGAGTTTAGCCGATTAGAGGGAAAGCAAACGAGTTTGTGCGTTGTCACTGGGGATGCAGTGTAAAGTAAATTTGAGGTGAACTCAAAATAGATCTGGGCAAAGAAGAGCGCCAAGATAAATCAAAAGTGAGCACGTAAAGCCACGTGAGTCCATCTGTCCCCCCCCCCCACCTGAGCGTCCTCGTAGCTGTATCGTCCGGGGTCTTTGAGGTTCTGGCTGGTGCGCTCGTAGCTGTGAGAGTCCAAGTTGATGGAGCTTGGAGCTCCTTCAGCCAGAAACTCCTGCCAGATCTCCTGCGCCCTGGAGGGAACTTCATGGAGTGGCCGTCGCTTAAAATCCTGCACTGCTAACCAGAACCTACAACAGCGTCATACACAGTCAATAACAACTTCCAGAAAATGTGTTTACAGTGTCAATTTTACATTTTTTATGACTTCTTTCACTCTTATCACACATGCCTTGTTTTCTTTAGCCACTAAAAAGCATAGCTCTGCATTTTATAGCAGCAGCATCATGCTACTGCAACATACCAGACTGCAAAAAAGCATAAACCTTTACAGAAGTCAAATAATAGAGATTCTTACCGCAGGTTTTCTGAGCTGAATTCTGATTCCAGGAACTTTAGGAACTGGTCTCGACCTGCTGGGTCCTTTAGCGCCTCCTCCAGGGAGAAGCCCCATTTCTTCACACGCTGCTGGGTGGGTTCGCGACTGCTCACATTGAAACACATCCGAAAAAACAGAATAAGATGGGATAGAATAGAATAGAAGGTCTGGTCACTTGGCCTACAGAGAGTCACGACCAGCAAGTCAGGACAGAGTGAACCTTTGGGAATGCCAGTGTTAGTGTTCATGTGAGATGAGATCCAAACAGACAGATCCCAGCTAATTCAGGATAGCAACAGTTCATTAGCACTGAGACCTCTACACTCCACCTGACCTTAGTGTGGGTTTAAAGCATCATTAGTTCCTGGCACACTCTCAGGTCACATCCCAACATGCTTTCCCCGTTTCAAGCCTCACCTTGCCTCCAAGTCCCAGAAGGTAGTGTCGTCACTGATCCATGGGTTCGAAGGCTCTACGGCTGACACAAAGGGGTCATATTCCATGAACTGCTCGGTGTAGGTCATGAGACTGTCGGCCACTTTAGAAACTTTCATACAGTGTCTCTCCAGCTGGATGTTCAAGAAGGTAATCTGTGGGAGAGGGAGGAGGAGTAATGAGGAGGTTAAATAAGGGAACGGCTCATCGGTCTACGTCCCCAACCGCGGCTATGTTATGATGGATGAGTGAGGCAGGCTGACGGTAACAACGCCCTGGCTCACCTCCTTCTGAACATCGTCTTTGGTGGTCTTCCTGGTCGGCTGGGAGCCGATGTGGGCAGGACTCGGTTGGCTCTGGCCATCATCTGGTACTCCATAGACCGACTAGAGCGGGCGAGTGGAGACACACGTGGGACACGGTTTCAATTTGTTATCGCTGCCATGTTGTTAACCCCATTTTGATGTATGTCTGGTGATTGTTTTGGGAGCAGGACTCAGTATTGTGTCAGGGAATAAGGGATCTAAAGTGTCGAAGAGGACATTTTCACAGCTGCACACAAAGACCACTTAGTAAGCTTTGAAACAAAACCGAAAAGGAAATATTTTTAGATTTATTTTTAATAGAAATAATAAAAATGCCATTTATTTTTTATTAGAAGTTTTTTTATTAGGAGACCGATGCTGATAACGATATGTGTTGAATTAAAAATCTGATCAGCCGATAGGTTTTTGTTTGTTTTTTTGAA
>NW_005187524.1:702858-719717 GCF_000239375.1 Pundamilia nyererei
ATTTAAAAACTGTACTTTTGAGTTAAAATATATATTTATAATTTTAATAAATGACAAATTAAAAAGGCATGAACATTTTTTTGTATCGAAAAAATATCGAACCGTGACACCAAAGTATCGAACCGAACCGTGAATTTTGTGTATCGTTGCACCCCTAAATATATATATGTATATATATATATATGACTAAGCAGCAGAGTTAATTTAAAAATGAACGTGGTTGGTGGCAGCTTGTCTCTTCCTCTCACCTTTTTTACCCTGTGTGGGTTCTTCTCTCTTCGGCACTTGCGGATGTCCATCTCTGTGGTGTTGACACAGCCTGGCTGTGGGAGGCAGCAGCAGACAAAGCATGTTTCTGGGTCAGATAAGACTGTTTCTCCAGCATGTATTGTCTACACTTGTGCTGCTCACACAATATGGTGCTGGTGCTCTATTGAGCAACGCCACACTGACAAAAGACTCTTATGCAAATTGACTGGCACCAAATCTGATTGTGCTACCAACAACACAACATGGCTATCTGCTGGACAGTATGTGGAGCTAAATCTGCTCTTTTCAGTGTTTAAATGCTAAAACTGTCTACCTACAAAACATCCCTTCTTTTCTGTTCTTTTGTTGAGTTCATTTCCATTTTTTAGTTGAACCATGTGACTCTCTTTTTTCCTTTCTGCACTTTTTCTTTTCCTTATTTTGGCTTTGAATCACCTTGTTGTTGAATTGTGCTATGCAAATAAACTTGCCTTGCCTTGCCCTGTTACTCACCACTGGCCGATGAACGTCCCAAAATGCCCTCTCCTGGCTGTCAAGGATCTTCCTCTCCGCCTTGTCCTTCTTCCTGTCAATCCTGAGAGCAGAGGATACAGGTCTTTAAAATAAAACGCTCACGGCTCTGAAATATTAACCCTCTAAGGTCCATACTTGCTCTCTGCTGCCGGCATACGTTAAAAACACAGACAGGCCAGACAAAAGAGCAAAGAAACTCAGGAGTGTAGGTCTTAACCTGTCTGCTCAGTTCACCAAGAGAGGCCTGGTGGGACCTAGCTCTTACATAACTGACATTTACCAGCTGGCATTTGCTTGTTGTCGTTACTATCCAGACATAAGAAGCCTTTTTTTTATATCCTCACGTTTACAGCCACAGAGCAGCAACAACTAAATGATGCCAAGACTTTGATTTTCTATTTTAATAAAAGACAAGAATGACAGCTACTGTATGCCATTAACTGCAGCACTATCGCTGCACTTGCACATTTCAGCCACCAGGTGTCAGGCTTACAAAGAACACAAACACTGTGCAGGCAGCCAAAGCTCAGCATTCTCTAAACCTGATTGTATCAACATCTATCCTGTCACATTAGTGCTGAAGTTTGAAAATTAACTGATATACTCACTTGACTTGAGCCTCAGCTTGCATGAAGATAAATTCCCACTTCCTGGCGAAAGCCCTCTGCAGCCTGGCGAGGTTCTCCTGGAGGAGCCAATCAGACACGGTGTAAGAGGAAGACTTAAGGAGTTTATCTTCAAGGGCTTGACTTTGATTTCAAGGCCCTTGGATTTTTCACTCTGATGCCTTCACTTTTATGACAAGATGCCGATACCACATGTAGTGTGAGTTTCACACAGGTATATTGTTTCAGTATACATCATTGATTTCATCTCCAGTAAACTGCAATGATTAAACGCATTCCCCACAGGGATAACTGTGGGAAAGTTAGATGCGCTTTATAATTAGGCACAGTAGATGCTTTCTCAAGACCTGACATACACGGGAATTAACTTGCATCAATAATTTTTAACATTTTATGAAACAAATTTAAGTTGCTTGGTTCTAAAACATAACATTAGAGTTAAGGGTTTACAGTCCTAACCAATCAAGGTATCCTGTGGTAATAAGAGAGGTGATAATGTGCTTTTTGTGGATTGTTTATCTCTCAGGTTTATTTATTACTATAACAATGATCATAAACAGTATTTACCTGTAGAAATTGCATTTTTTGGTGCCTGTAAGTGAACATTGGGTTCCAAAAAGCTATTCAAGCATTAGTACAGTATGTGAGCTTGTTACAAAATCAGAGGGAAAAAAAAAACTACAGAAGCAGGCATGTTATCAGTGAAAGCAATGAGGCCTGAAGGCATAAAGTGACCTGAATAGGAGTGAAAGGAAGTCCGCTGGACAATAGTTGCAGAGTCATTTAGAATATTAAAGTGTAGCGGATTGCTATTGTGTAACAACGAGATCAGCACTGCAGCAATGCCCCTCCTGAGACTGTATCGATCTGCTGATGCAGGTATACCTAAAGATATTTTTATTTACATTTGGGGGCCGGTAAATGACTGCATTGTATTCCTCAAAGTGGTGTTCCTGGAAAAGAAATCTACCTTTCAGAATTTGATGTTGTTGTTCTTCTTTTTTGTTGTTTGTTTGTTTTCCTTTTCTTATCCTCTTGTAAATACATTTTGTTATTTTAAAAGCCCAGAAGAGACTGCTTCAGCACGTTTTTGGTTTTTCAACAAAGTGAAGGAAAACAGGAAATCGAGAGCATCATCATACTATGGTTCATGCACTATGATGGAATTGAATTGGGAGCTTTCTGGCGATCGCTAAACCAAAACGACAGTTTACTTACAGCCTCGTAGTCAGCGAGCTCAAGCCTGGCTTTATTCTGCATCGTGCGCTTGCACAGGTAAATGGCTGCAGGGTGACAAAGACAAAGAGTGAAACATAGAGAGGGGAATAAGCACTGTCATAACTACAATAAAACAACAACAAAAAGAATACTTGCAATGCATGGTGGGATTTCTTTGTTTGCTTTTTTTTTTTTAAACCAAGGCCGCAGCTGTGTGAACTAATGCACATCCTGCCAGAGCAGCCAGGCAGGCCATGTGTTCTCTTTTGAAATACCAAACCTCGAGTAAATGCCATGCAGATAGCCAGAGATGCTGTCAAAGCAGTGACTGTCCCTTTATTTTGTTAAGCTACAGTAATTGTATCCCACAGGATTCTCCCTGGTGGTGTTAGGAGGGAAGGGGGTGGTGGTGGGTGCGGGGGTGGGGTTCCTCGGGGGCCAGATACATTACAGGGAATGGATCAATACTCAGTGAGTGTCGGCCACAGAGCTACAGATGTCAGTTGTGGAGAAAATGAGACAGCTGAAGGCATTAGGGAGATCTCACCGATGGAGAAACAGGGAATAGCGTGTGACTCACCATAGTCTGTGTTCTCGGGTTCCCAACAGTTTGAAGGCCAGAAGTATGGAGACTGATGAAAGCAGGAAGAATAAATAAAAAAAAGATTTTGCTTATTTACACAAATAATCAATTTTTTTTATCATCAAGTAAAAAAACAGCAAATACTTCCACTACCCCTGCCCCTTTTATGGATGAGTACTCTTTGTGTGATTGTGACCTTTGACCTCTGTGCGCTCCAGGTAATGATCTGCAATGGCAATGGTAGCTGCAGTCTCTCTATCTTAAAGTCTACTACAAGTGATATTATGCATTCAAAGTTCATTCTCAAGTCCATTATTAATGGATCATTCACATCTATCACACGCTCTTAATAACAGGGCAAAATTAGAACTTATCATGGACATTTTTCATTCGCACTATTTGTCATAAAAGCAATTAGCTCGGGAGCAAAGGCCCGGCACTGATGAGTGTGCTGGTTTGAATGTAATGAACAGGAAAGTTAACGTGCTCTCATTCAGCGGTGTCATTTGGATTCGGAGAGGAAGAAATTATGACAAATCAAAAGAAAGTCACCACTCTGTGCACAAAACTGTGAATTTGTGACAAACAGCAGAAGGCACATAATCAAATCTGGGTCTTCTCCTGGTGTAGCACATATTTAAAATTTCTTTTTTTTTTGTAGACTAGCAATTCAAAATTCCCCCTGACACTATTTCTTGCAATGTAGGCTGGCCAGTGCATTTCAAACCCACTGTGGACTCTTTTCAGAGGTTCCGATGACGCGAGCCTGTTGCATCACGACAACATCAGAGGGAATATTTTTAGCCTCTGCTGAATAAGGAAGCGCGGCATTCGCTGCCCTCGCTGCACAGCCGCAATAATGGCTTTTAATCTTGAGCAATAGGTGAAGATAAATGCATCCAGCGGTAGACTGAGGAGGGGCCGAGGGACGGTTGGCAACAGCAAAAAGTGCAGAGCCAGCGTGTAGCCAGCTCAGCGCTTCCCATAGGGGAGCTTGCCTGGCGTAGCCTGTTTGCTGGATTAAGATGCTAATGGCCCAGTCACAGTAATGAGTCATAGCAGAGTCTGTAGCCATCAGACAGATCTGTCAGTGTTCGTGCTGTATAAGAAGAAGAAGGAGCAAAGGAAAAAAAACAAAACAAAACCACCAGACTGACAAGCTGCATTACTGACCCATCGGCCCAGTTCTACAGGCCACCTCCTGCTCTGATGAAGCATCCAGCAGGGGTACACAGTATCGACCTTGGTGGGATGAGTAATAGGCTTAGGAGGGATTGCTCTCATTAGTATCACGCAATAAACACATCCCTCTGATAAACTGCCATCAGCTCATTATTCTATATTTAAAGGCCTTCTAACACATATCAAGGACAGGCCCAAGGTGGATTTTTTTTCGTACCTGGAAGCGATAAAGGGTTCCGTCATCTTTAAGCGTCAGAACGTGGTCAGAGATGGGGAAGACGTATCCATGGGCAGCGATCAAACTGCCCAGATGGATGGCTTCAGCTGGTGACATGAAAGAAAGCAGACACGTGAAGCTGCCGTCGTCTTCGATTGGAAGCTCTGCTGTGCTTACATGTACTGACATTTACCTGGATCTTCTATGGAGAGGTTTTTCATCAGCCACTGAACAATGTCCGCCCCTGTTATTCACAGAAGGACACGGGTTAGAAGAGGCGTCACAATTCCAGCTCTGCAACAGTTTCAACAAAAGCCGCAATGTGGAAAACACAAATACGCTTTGTGATCACGTCCCTTTGAAGCTGTGGGTCAAAGCTGAATAGGTGTGTAAATATAACGTTAAGTAATCAGGGTGCGGTTCGTTCTCTTTTCGCTCCTGGACGGCTCGATTTTTGGCCCCGTCTTACACATAGCAGAGGCTGGAGAGAGAAACCGTGAGGCTGTCGGTCCTGGGGGAGCCATGTGAAGGAGTGACTCAGAAACAGCCTCGGGACGGGGAGCAACCCCGTCGTCCGTGAGGGTGACTCACTTCATACACGGGCACACAGCAGTACAAACGTAAATGAGGACAGTTTGTGGAGACAGAGAGAAAGAAGAGAGGAGCTTTTCTGTGATAGTTACAAGGGCAGCACGGCACCACGGGCACTTTCCTCAATGGCCAAGGTCTTATTGGCAAAGACATCATCTGCCTCTAACAGTAGTAGCTGCAATTTAAATGAGCCCAAAAGGTCGTACTTTCTTCACTGACTGCCTCACACACAGATAAACAGCCGCTGAAAAAAACAGATCCATTTAACCTGTATTATCTTACTTAACCAAAAAGGTGACATTTCAGAGTGGCAGGCACACTTTGCTTCCACCCTGACCACAGAAACTCACTCTGACACCTGCCTTCATGTGCAAAACGCAAGAGGAGAGGGCGCGAGTCTGCATTGTGTTCCTGCAAGGGATGTTTGACATTTGTGAATACTGCAGTTACAAAGATATCAAATATTTTATGCAACTGTTCTTATATCTTAAATCTATGGTAGCATCTAATGCTCTTCTAAAAAAGCAAAGCCAAAGTCCGCTAAATGAGGCCCAGCATAGGTAAAGTTGGCAAATCTGCAAGTCTGTGCAAAGTCATCTGGGGGCAATCTTGGAAGATTAGTCGAATTTTTCCAAGTGGATAGGGAGGAGAGCTTTTGCTTGAAATGCCCCAACCCTAATCCCTAAGCCCACCTTTTCCTATGTTCTGTTTTTAGTCACTGATTGTGTTTGAGCTGAACAATCTGAAATCAGTCAACAGCAGCCAAAGTGTGCAGACACAGCTTTCAGTTAGACTGCACTAACAAGCGTTTACTTGGTTTTTTTTTCCAGTTGCTGATTTATGATTTTGTATAGATGGGGGGACAATTTAGAGGAAAAGCCAACATAAAGTGTCTTAATAAGATGCTGGTCCACCATGTGCCACCAATAACAGCTTTATCGTACCTTAGGATCGACTCTACGAGCCTCTTTCTTCAGAAAGGATGGTACGGTATTCTTCCCTCATGTTGTGTCACACTAATGGTGGTGATAGAGTACTGACTAAAAGGTTGATCCAAAAATCTCCCAACTCCCCAATATGGTGTCCCATCTGGTATCTGACAAAGTGACTCACACACCAAACCATTGTGCCTTGTGGTGGTGGACATTGTCGTCTGAGTTGGGATGGATAGTTATGTTTGATCATAGAATAAATCACTTGGGACAAGTTTGTACTGATTAGCAATGGGGATCACACACATACACACACACATTCTCGTTTTAATATCTTAGTGAGGACATCTAATTGACATAATGCTTTCCCTAGCCGCTTACCCTAACTCTAACCATCAAAAATGAGTGCCTAACCCTGACCCTTATCCTAAACCTAACAATAACCTAATTATAACCCTGACACTAAAACCACATTTTGAGTCTCAAAAATGCCTTTAAACTCATGAGGACAGGCACCTTTGTCCTCATAAGTGACTGTTGGTCCCCACAAAGATGTCTAAACAGGTGCGTGCACACACACACACACACACACACACACACACACACACACACACACACACACACACACACACACACACACACACACACACACAAATACTAACCTGATACCACACTTGGGATCTTGGAGAGGAAGCTTTTGACAGTCCGTATGGCTACACCTCCTGCTTTCTCATCTTGGATTCGTGTAACAATGTCTTCAATCTGTGGGGAGGCCAGATGGAGGATTTCAATGAAATAGATTTTCTACAACAGCCAGCATTAACACAAAAAATAGAGTAACACAGTTTGAAAGAAAATATGTTGGCTGCCTTTTGTTCTATTCCCTTCTTTTGTTCTACCAACATGATCTCACACTGCTTCAATAATGTAGGTCTTGGGAGGACAGTCTGTGACCAATAGTGTTCCACTGTGTGTTTTTGTATCAAGGTATGCTTTTACTGCATTGGCAGTGTGTTTGGGCTCATTGTCATACTGCAAAATGAAGCCATTGCCAATTGGACACCAGATGGTACTGCATGGTGGAGTAGCATGCAAGTCTGATGGTATTTTTCTGCATTCATAATTCTATCAATTTTGACAAGATCTACAACATCACAGGCTGAATGCAGTCCCAAACCATGACAGAGCTTCCTGTCTGTTTTACAGATGGCTGTAGATGCTCCGTGTCGTACTCTGCACATAGCGACAACCATTTGAACCAAGCATTTAAATTTGCCGCTGATATTCAGTCCAGGCGTTGTCATACCTCAGCCAAATTAGTGAAATTTTGAGTCTGGCCTCTTGGAAGCAAAGAGTAAAGAAAGGAGGCGTGCCTCCAGCACTACTATAATTATAGTACTAGAAGGGACAGTAATCAAAACCAGTCTAAAAGTGGCAGCATGAATAAGTTAAAGCTTCACTTTGCAACTTGAGGGCAACATAACAAGTAGTAGTAGTAAACACATTATTATTGTTATTATCATTATTATTATTTGACAACCAGCCAAACACAAATGCCATCTAATACCTGTTGGAAGGACTGATGCTGGAAAATGACCCGAGGTCAGTCTAATCCAAGTCCACGATCATGAATCATCACATGTGTAGATGTGTAGTTCTTACATTGACATAAACTGGCACCCTGTGACATGTTCCACTCTATAAAGCTCAGTCTTGCAAAACAGGGCAAACCTGGACCAGAGGTTTGGTAGAATTCAAGTATTTATTGAAACATATGCAGGCACGATATTTGAATGGCAATATAAGCACACTGTGATAAAACTTACAGGAGCAACAGCAGCATTATTCAGAGGTTTTGACCAGTTGAAAAAGGATGTCACAGCTATTCCTGGAGGTAGAGATAAACATCACACCTCCGACGCAGCTATACCCCCAAACACATCACATAACAGCCGCCTATAATTAGGAACGCTCGACTGCTCGACACAGCACATCATGCTGCTGCTCCACAGGGAGAACATATACAGAATCAAGCAAACATCCATTCTCAAACACACACTTAAAGAAACTGAAATTTACACTAAACTGTTCTTTTTTTTATTTTAAAAAAAAAGGTCAATTATAGTCACAGAGTCCATAATTTATAGGAACAGTCGGGTCATGTATTGAGCAGTGAGTGCTGTGGTGCCTGGTGGAGTCTCACTAGAGTCCAAAAGAAGCTGATTTTGCACACTTAACTGGTTCATGAGCAACCAGCCAAATGTAGATTGTTTAGATGGCTATTAAATTCTTTATGGCTCTCTTAGCTTCTGTCTAGTAAGTAAACACACTGAAATGCTCACAGACATAATCATGCACACAGCTACTGTAAGAAAAAAGCTGATGAGGTGAATTCTGAGTGTCCAACTCGTAGGCATGATAACATTTTAGCAAAATTATTATGTTTTTCCTCTCATCCACAGCAAGCTACAGTGAGCCCCCCTCCTCATTCCACCCGGTTGCAACTGACTTCAAGTCATGGTGACAGGCACAAAGCATCATGCTGTGCTCCCAGTCATGGCATACTTATGATCCCCCTTTGTCTCTTCTCGCCACTGTTCATCCATCATTTAACATAGAGTAGTCTGAGGGGATGAGCTCCATATAACACTACATTTTTAGCCATGCCATCTGATTGTCAGAAATCACCAGTTTGTTTATTTATGAAATAATGACAACAACAACAACAACTGTGGGATTGCGTTTAATGTTTATGGCTACTGGAAGAGGAATCTTGCTGAATTTGGTCTCTGGAGTTTCTGCATAACAACTATTGTTTTTATATTTGTGATTTTTAGTCAACTATTGGAGCAATCATTAGATTAACTGCTAAAGATAATCAACAGTAAGTTTGGTGGTCTCTTACCTTTTCAGTTTGCATGGCAAAGTTTCTTTTTTGAGTGCAGTTTATAAGATTAGGCTATATTTTGTCTCTTGTACTAGCAAATGTCAACATGCTATAAATAATTTAATCATAAAAATGCACCTAACTGTAGGGAAACACTAGTGTTGTGTCTACACATGGCAGACAACTTTGCAAAGAGTTGGTTTGAATTGTATGTCAAACATGCCAACAAAATGCCAAAGATAACACAATTTGACAGGCCTAATGAGCGTTTTTGCAGCACTAAAGTGATTTCCAAAGAGCTATTAGCCAATAACTTGGCATATCTCAATATGGCGTGCAGTGAAACTAGACATGTGGAGCACAAAGGAAAATGTGGTAGCCCTAAAAAACAATCTATAGCAGATGAACACTATCTGAAAGTCATGCCCTTTAAAAAATAAATAAATAAATCCAGCAAATACCTAAAAAAGGACCTGAGAGATACATCTGACCCATAAGTTAATCCATCTACTGTTCACTGAAGCGTTATCGGAAACGGTCTCAGTGGAAGAGTGCCTGTCAAGAAGGCTTTCTTAAGGAAGAGAAACGGGGAGAAAAGGCTTTTACGCCAAATTACACAAGAATTAGACTGAAATTTGAAAAGTTTGGTTCAACTTGTCATTATTATGTACGGAGGAGGTCAGGGAGAGAGGTGAAACAGTCCAGATGCAAACAGCACTGATGCAGTGTATGATCAACATCGACAAGAGAACAGAACAAAAGGCAGCAAACATCCAAAGAAGAGTTTTGAATGTCCTTCAAGAAGCCTGGAGAACTGTTCCCGAAGACAAATTTCAAGAAACTACGAGAAAGCTTTTTAAGAGAGTTCAGGATGTGAGAAAAATAAAGGTGGTCACACCAAATATTGACTCTGAAGCTCTTTAGAACGATACAAACTTTGTGTTTATCTTATGCTGTATTTCCTTTTCTATTTGCAAATGTATCAAAACATTATTGAGCCTTTTGCAGTTTTCTAGCAAAATACAAAGAAATGAGGGGTGCCACGAGACTTTTGCACAATTTATATTTGCAAAGCGATTAAATCTTTAATGGGATGACCAGATAGTAGATTTTATCTTCTCAGCTGTCCATCATCAGCTGAATAAAGGTGGCTGTGTACTTTGTATTTCACCTGTTTGTGAGATCAAAACCATTTCTTGACATTTTCTTAATTTAGCAGAATATCTTTACTAAGATTACCACCAAAACTTCAGAAACGTGCCCCGGAGTGTAAAGAGAAAGAAAACAAGCAGAGAGTTTTCCCACGGTACTTCCTGCCTACTCAACCACTTTAAACAAGGTAATCATCCTCCCTGGCAAAGCTTTAAATGGATGGTTCATAAACATACGCCATAAATCTACAATATAAGATGCAGATGTATATGAATTAATATCATACATAATGCAGAGCACAGAGATGATCGAAAGCATGACGACTGTGTGGCAAGACAATTACCAATCTCTCACCATAAGTATAAGAGAGTGTCTCGGCATAAATTATTGAGCATCTACAATGAAGACTGACTGCTTCATCTCTGTTCATAAATCTCTCACAAAGGAGCAGGGAGAGATTAGAGGAGCTGCATCTGCTCTACGTTTAAACCTGCTTTTACCTGCACGTGAGCCCAAACAGCACAACCAGGGCGCAGGGATTAGAAATGGGAAACATCACAATGTTGAAGAGAAACTTTCTGCTCAAAGGAGCAGGAAAGAAAAACTTTGAAATCAACTCTGAAGGACTCCTCAAATCCACTGAGGCACAACAACACGTTAATTCCTTTTCTTTTCCTGTGATTACAGGCATTGGTTTGAGTATTTCTCCATAGACAGAACTCATTACCTCCCAGTAGCAGACAAGAAGCTCTTGGCACAGCTACAGAAAGTGCACATTGTATCTCCTTGATGCACAGGCTAATGGCATTGCAGCGTGGTGTGGAGGGTTGTTTAGCACCTAACATTGCTGCTCGCGAGCGATAACAGCACTTTGTCCTTTGCCACCGAGCTCTATAAATGATTATCAAGAGAACACTATCTTGTGTATCCTGCCACCATATTGTATGTTTGCATTCGCAGCACGTGTGTGCGTGCACCTTTGTGCCAGTGTATGAACGTGTGCGTTTGTGCATGCTGTCACCTGTCCACCTTATCTTAAGGCAGGACCAGTAATTTGTCTGGCACCGGTAGCAGGTTAAGGATGAAGGGAGAAAGTGCGATGGAGCTTGAGGTGAAATATGGCAAAGCCAACACAACAAGAACATCAGAAAAACATTAAAAATGTAAAAATCCCATTTACTCCACGTTATTTAAAGAACATGCTTAATGAAGTGACATAAAAGCAAATGGGAGCATCAGCGGCATAAATAACCATCATGTGAATGCAATATGTTGCTGGGCTTTAAGTGTGGAAACATTCATTTCTCCTACTAATTGAAAATCTGGGCCCATTTTTTTTTCTTTTTCCAAAAATGGCCAGAGATGAAGCTATTTAAAACTGGCCCAGCCTTGAGAAATAAGAGCGCCGCTGTTAAAAGACGGATCCGGCAGTAATAGTGCCATTAAAGATTCAGCAGTCATCAGGAGACTCGGGCACATACTGTGTCATTGTTGGAAGAGATTTGGGGGCAGTGAGGAAAATGACCGATGTCTAGGTGGTGGGCAAAGAAGAAAAATGTCTGGCCTGGAGATGATTCTGACATCAGTGTTAGGGTGTGTGACAATGAAACAGTGATGAGGCTTTGAAAAGTTTTCAGGTTTTCAAGTTTTTCCCTGAAGCAGCCCTGCTTTTGTCTTCTTTTCAGTATCCAAGCATTCATTTGTGTTTGGAGATGGCATTACATTCTCACTACAGAAGATTATGAAAAAAGATATTGTAAGTGAAAGCAGCTGGATTTCACTGCCAACTTCATGCTCCTATAATGTGACTAAATAAAAATCCACTCCTTATTTCGTTACTTATTTTACTATAATCTATAAGCAATCTGCTGACTTTACCAGGACCTGAACAGTCTGAAAAAATATGAATATGTCTCAGAAATAGTACAAAATATCTGACCTTAGCACAAGCACATTATAAACCGATAAACCTTATTGTTTTTCGTCCTTTCTTCACCCACCGATCTAAAGTCAAGACCACATCTGTCTCTTCACAAACCTCCAGAAAACAAAGCTTTTTCATGACTAGCCAGGATTAGCACATCAAAAGGCTAAAGATGGCCACCATCGTGTCATCATTATGTTTTTCTTTTATCCTAACAGAGCTTCCCTCAAAGCTGCTAATTTGCCATTGCCCCACAGCATACTGCTTGTTTTTTTACTTCCAAATCATTTGTCGTGTCCGTTCGGTTACTACTTTCACACTTTCTTTCGACATATTGTTCTGGATTGCGCTCTGCTGCTGTGTGCCTGTGCACTGCTTTAAACTTGAACTCTGTTCCTTCTCAGCAGATGGCTGCACTGACCCCTTTTCTGAATCATAGAACAGTGACCTTCATGCTGCTTTCATTCCAACTGTGTTGTTATAATCTCTGTATTTTGCAGTACCTACATTTCCAGACACTTGCAGGCTAGCAGGACACCACTGGCATATTAATGTGGCCTGCATCCTTCCATTTCATTTTACATATATAATCTCTGTTACCACTAACTTTTAGTATTTTGGACTTATAAGATTTAAAGTAAGATAATTGTTTTAATACAAAATTATTTTCTAATATTTAACTTTTATTTCCTATATACTGGAGCTGAATTAGCTGCAGTATCAAATAATACCAATAAGTTCTGTTAGTTGCCAGTTACGACTAGTAGTTGTTAGCTTTATTAGTTCAACTGCTAATAAATGCTAACGATAACCAACCATGTAAGCCTGTGCTGAAGATTAAACTGAGCATCAGAATGAGGGCAACAGTTTATTTAAATAGATATGGCGTGATGTTGGCTGTTCTGAGATTTTCAGAAACTGACAATTTTGCTGTGCAACCATCTCAAGGGTTTGCAGATAATGGTGTGAAAAAGAGAAATTATTTGGTGAGGGCCTTGTTACCAGAGGTTAGAGGAGAATGACCAGACTGCTTCGAGCTGAAGGATGGAAACAGTAAATCAAATATTCACTTACTATGACCAAAGAAGAGCATCTCTGAATGCACAGGACACTGAATCTTGAAGCAAATGAGCTACAGCATTAGAAGACCACACCAGGTACTCCTGGTGTGTGCCACAATTTCCATGGGCTAACCAAAATGTGACAATGTAGATTGGAAAAGCGTTGCCTGGTCTAATGAGTCTCAATTTCTGCTCTGACATTCAGCTGGTATGGTGACTCATCCTGCCTTTTATCATTGATTCAGACTGGAGATGGTGTAATGGTACAGGGGATATTTTTTGGCACACTTAGGGCTCTTTCCTAATGAGAGTGTACCCATCTTCCGATGGCTGCTTCCAGCGGGACACTTTACCATGTCAGAAACCTCAAACTATCTCAAACTGGTTTCTTGAACATGACAATAAGTTCCCTGTACTCAAGTAGCCTCCATAGCTACCAGATCTAAATCCAGTGGAGCACTTTTGGGATGTGGTGGAACAGGAAGTTAGCATTACGGATGCGCAGCCAACAAATCTGCAATAACTCTCTGATATTATCAACCTAATATGGACCAAAATCTCTGAAGAGGTTTCCAGCACCTTGTTGAATCTATTCCAAAACAATGAGGGCATCTATGGGTCCAGCTCAGTACTAGCAAGATGTACCTAATATTGGCTGGTTGAGTAGAGTTGAGTTGCTCTCATATGAATAAAGAACACAATTTAAACATGTATGTAAGCACATATATACGGCAAAACAATTGCAACATTCTTCATAAAAATCAGTGTTCTCATCCACAACTTGGTGGATGTTGCTAAATAACTTAGACTGTCATATAATACTCCTCAGAGTGCCACTTTGACCTCTGCGCCAAACTGGGTGCATAATTAAGCGAGTTCCAGCTGGTGTGCGGTGCCCTGGGGAACGAGGTGAGAATAAAGCCTGCTGGAGAAAGAAGACGCCCCTTCTCTTTCCCATGGAAAAGCCCTGCCAGGAAATTGTGATGGCTGGAAACTTGGATGGTTTTAGAGATGTGTTAATGAATCACATTTGAGTGAACTCCCTCACACACTGGCACATAGCCGTGCGCAGTCATGTGGACAGGAAAGACACCAAATCACCTGCTACGTCTGGTATTGCAATTCACTGAGGCGTCGGCGGCCCGAAACAGACATATTCAGCGATCCATTTCTTCTCTAAATTGCCATCTCCATGGGAATGCCCTGCAGAAAAAGCCATTTCTTTTCTGCAATAAACAACTGTTTTCCCATCAGGTCCTGCAGCTGAAAAAAAAAAGAGCTTTTTACACCCTAGTGAAGCCATTTTCACTTTTGCCAGCGCCTTTCATACGTAATTCCTGTAATCATTAGCGATAATGGATCATAAATGCACTAAAGTTAATTGCTAAACACGGAGAAAATGAACCCTATTCACTCAAATCTGCACTCTTAGTAACATTATTTCATGAAAGCCTGCTGAACGTTATGTGTGCACGTCCGTGGATCAGTGAAACGATCTGTGAACCTGTCACTAATCAATTAGTTTTTAGTGATTTTTAAAAATATATATATATTTACATTCTCTCCATGCAAACACACCCTGCCCCTTCAGGGGAATTTTTGCTCCAGCTGGGTGGATTCATTTGCAAATGAAAACGTAACAAACATTAAAAGTTTCTTGAGCTCCTGTCAAGGAGAACTACGTAGGTATAGGGCTGTATGGAAAGTCCAATTAGCCAGTACTGGGTTGCCCATACTGCCGGATGCTCTTCAGGGAAACTGATGAGATCCAGAAGTGTGCAACTGTGATGCCTAGCTTCACTTTAAACCAGTCAGACCCATGTGCTGGAACAGAAAGTGTTGATGAGGATGTTAGCTGCTTGTTTGGGCCGGTCGAGGATCCCTTATGAAAACTGGCGTACGTTTCTATGGCAACACTGGTGTCAAGAGGAGCAGAGCAATTAAAAGTTTGTCAAGTTAAGCTCAAATGCTGGGCAGCGTGCCAGCCTGACTAAATTACAATTACAGATCCACTTCTTTGCACAAGAGGGATAATCTTGTTTTCAAATCATTCTTTTACATTTTTGGGTTTTCTTTCTTTTTTTAATAGGAATTAATAAGCTACTTTTTTGTTCTCCAGCATCAAATGAGATGCTTACAAATCAAAGCTTTGGGGCTGTGAGCAAACTGCAAATGCAAAGACGGCTTGGCTAAGACAGCCTATAGTCAGGCGAGCGTAAGCCTGCCCACAAACCATAGTGACTCATCAGGTCACCTTTCTGTTGATGAGACTCAAGGAGGACAGAAAAAGATCATCTCCCCTCTTGTAAATGTCTGTTGTTAGATACTTCATGGGTTGCTAAGGGCTCGAGTGCAGTGGGGGGAAAAAAGGAGTCTGCTGCTGCTCTGAACAGATTGTCCACTCTAAAAACAAAGTGCACTGCACAGATACAGGGGCTACTTTTAAAACAAAAACTGCCTCAAATGAAGGACAACAACAACATTGGACTAGCTGCTTTCACAGGCTTGCTCATACTCTGCTGTGTATGAGATCAGACATGTCAGAAATGAGCAACAGCCACAGGACCAGTGGAGCAAAGGTAATTTTCCCCACTGGGAGTGAACTGTGTATTACCTGCAGTTCATTCCTTTGCGAGATTTACCTCAGAGATCACTTGCTCATGGCAATTTAAATGCAGGGGTGCAACTTTGAATGCAAACACCTCTAACGGCACCTGCATTTTAAACGAGGGACTCGGTGTATGTCAATGTGGGAGCAGGAGAGGAGAATATCTCTGGTCTCTAGTCTCTAATTGAGACAGAAAAGCAATACAGGGCTGTGGCATGTGAGAAATGAAAATGAGAGGCGGAGAGGGCGGTGGTATGATGCAAACAAATGCAGAGAAAGCTAACAGCCTGCACCACACAGAAAGCATCTGCGACTGTCTCCCTGACTGCCAGTTTCAAAAATCTGTGAAGAGAGGGTTTTCTGTCATTTAGCGGCTTTTGATTTCTTCGTGCACTCGCTGCCGTAACTTCTCAGTCACCGGAGTCTAAGGCTTGCCTCCATGTCACAGAGTGTTCACTGTAAAAGTGGAGATGAAAAGGGTATGAAATGTTGCGCTATTCTAAGGGTGCGCAGCGATTAAAGCACCTGGGAGTGGAGGGGCTCAGGTCTGGTGTGTGTGTGAGACAGAGGTGGTGCTGAATTCGAGCTCTCTTTGAATCGCTCTCATCTTCTTGATCAATATAGCCTCAGTTCATCTTCAGATCTGGGGCACTGCAACTGTGTAATAATGTCCGCATGTAATTGGTTTGAGGTGGTACCATCTCTCTATATTCATGTTGTCACTGCCCCCTGACATGCCACTTGTGGCGTGAATAAGGCACGGCGGGACCACGGAGCAACGTTCAGAGCCAACTTTATTTAATTCACGTCACACCACACACACACCAACCCCTGAGTCCCCGTGTTTTAACACGGCGGGCGTGATTGCGGATGCCGTGCAGGTGCGTCCGCACGGCACCGCAAACCATGCCCCACCACACCACTCTTTGAGACCTCAGTCCCATTCCTTAAGTCCTGGTGGGAATTGGGTTAATAGGAAAAGGATGAGGCATGCCCAGGTTGGCCTTGTCCCTCAGTGGACACACAGGTCTGCTCTTGATGTGGGAGACGCAGGAGACTTTGCAATGCAAAGCTTTCTCAGGAGGAAACCAGAGG
>NW_005187524.1:721070-724975 GCF_000239375.1 Pundamilia nyererei
GACACAAACATGCAAACATGGCGGATCGACTTGATGCCAAAGAGCTTGATTTTTCATCTCTGGTGTCATCTGACAACAGCACTTCTCCCAAGCCTTCTTTGACTCATTTAGATGTTCAGTGGCAAACCTATGATGGGCCTGTACATGTGCCTTCTTGAACAGGGGGCCTGCAAGAATTTAATCCATGGTCCTGCTCGCAGTGGTGGAGAGGCTGGAATGGAAGAAACTGATTTGGTGTGTTATGTATATCCAAAAGCTGAGAATAGGAACACCTGAGCTTGCTTGCTTGCTTGATTAGTTGTTTGATTGATTGATTGATTGACTGGTTGGTTGACTGATTGATTGATAATTGATTATATGAGCCACTGGGGCATACAGGGAGATCAAAATCTTATTTCAGTCAACCGCATGCAAACTAATTTGTAACTTTTAAGTGGTGTGTGTGGTTTTTAAAAATATAATGTTGGTTGATATTCTGTCTCTCTCCAGTAAAATGAAACTGCCATTAAACTTACAGATAAGCAAACTTACAAATTCATTAGGGAGTCAGTGATTTCCCCAATGAACCTCCTCCTTACTCGTAATATTTACTCTGGATTCCTTCTTTAGAAATTGGAAGTAACACTGACTTGTTCCATGTCCCTTTTTCAAAGTGATAATTTGATATTTGATCGACCTGCAACAGAAAAGACATGGAGCCAGCTCCCTGGGGCTTTAGTTGAGATTACATAGTGTTCTTTAGTAACAGTATAATAATAAAAGTCGACTCTTTGAACTCTATCCAAATCCATCTCATCCACATGTGCATCTATCCAATTCACAACGCACTCACGCCTACATGGTCCGTACATATTCTGTATTAGGCTATCACCAGAAAACAGTTGAATCAGTGATGCATGCATGTGCATTTGGCATATAGCAACACTTCACAGCCAAATGATGCATCACATCTTAATCAGCTTAACCAAGTTTTGATCCAAAGGATTTTTTTCCTCCCTTTCTCGTTTCATGTCATAATTCTATAATGCCATCTGCTCGACTGCTCCACATTCTTTCCCTCCAGGGACACAGAGTATGGCTCAGTCCTCCACACGTTTTATACCTCGGCTCATAACGATGCTGTTTTTCGTCTCTGTTCCTTTTGAATTCCTATGTTTATAAGAAATTCTCCTGAAAGAGAGGCCCTTGACCTCTAAAGATGTATAGGAGATGCTCTTTACAACAGCACTTTGTTTTATTAAGCGCCCTCCCCTGCATGCCCTTCCATTTTTCCTCATTGGCTTCTGTCATCCACACATTTTTTGCCTCTCTTCATGCACAAGGATCCTGATGGGTTTTTAGAGGCAAAGGATGTCACAGTGACAACAGAGGGACAAATTGAAAAAGGACCATAAAGGAAAGAGAAGGTGTTGTGGAACACAGTGGAGGCGGAAATGAACTTTAGAACCCACACAGATGCTGAGACACTCACACAAGTCCATCCTGCTATCAGACGCACATTCACCAGCAGTTTTATTTGTAATATCATGCAACATTAGGCCATTTTTCTTAGAGGAGTATTTCAAGTTTGCCGAAGAGCTATGAAAACAACTCGACTCTCGCTGGCAATAAAGCCTTGTTACCTCCAACTTGCAGCTACAGGTGATGAAATCCAGGCAGCTGGGCGTACATGTGGTGATAAAATCTCATCTCGCAGTGCCGTGGGGCATCAAGCGGCGGCGTACACTCGTAATGTTCTTTGCTGCACTCAGTCCCTGAGGGCATGCCTCCTCTTCCTGATAGGGAGCTGCCACAGAGATGTTCACAGTTCTGGCCTTTGTCACCCTGTCATCCTCGCTCTTACACACCACTCGTCCAATTGTCATCCACTAATGACTTTTAATGAAACTACATGAGTCCTGAGGAAGCTCGCACAACTGCACTGCAGGCAAAAAAGGATATGTCACAGAGCTATGTTGGCTAATTGACTGAATAATGAAATCAATAGATAGTAAAACACAGAAGCTCCAGTCTTTTATAGCATCAAATCTTTACTTACTGCTCATCGATTCTCTATAACGTCAACAGACCACCTTTACTGCTAACCAAAGCATTAATAGGAAGCAACCAAATTTTCTCATAAATCTTTTATTGTTTCACCCCAGGCGAGCCAAAAATGAACCATCTATTACGCCTGCAAAGCTAGAACTTGCAACCTTACCATCACAGCCCCCTTGAATTATTGAATAGGCTTCTTAAGAAGAGACTAGGCATGCTTTGTGATCTAAAATCCTCTCAACATATTTCAGAATGAAGAGTGGTGTCCGTTTGAGTGTTTTTCCCCCCCACTGCACGCTATCTGCTTGTGACAGCAGGCTGTAATGCTGAGAAGGATTGTGGAGGGATTGCTCTGCCACACTTGCTTTGGAGGACATCAGAATTGTCTTACTATTTCCTAGACAGTGTTAAATCATGAAGGTTCTTCTTTGACCAGGCCTTAGGGTATTAGCAGCTCTGTAGTGCAATGGCTTCCACATTCACCTAACAAGCGTAAGATCCCCAGTTTGATCCTGAGAGGAGGCACAAACCCCTTCGGGGGTTGCGTCGGGGAAGAGCACCCAGCATAAACATCTGCAAACATGCGGAGTCACCTGTTGTGGTAACCTCATGTGAATAAGGGAGCAGCTAAAAGTAACTTCATGCTGTAATCGGCTATGAATTATTTTATGTTGATGTTTAAACTTTGTTTAAACACCTTGGAGAGGTGCGCCTTTTCTTTTTTGGACACTATTCTTTCAGGCTTTCTCTTGTTATATTTATTTATTTATTTATTGCCTCAAACTTATATACATATAAAACAGATTAAAGACTATATAGAAGAAAAAGGAAACGCTGTTTTACCTCTTCCAGCTTGTATTAGTCCACTTATGTCCACTAATCAAAGTACAAGTGATTCATGTTGCATGTGAACATGGCCTCGTCTGCATACAGCTGTTCTCTCTGTGCCACCATGCACAAAAAAAAAAAAAGCTTAAGCTTATTTTATCTTTCTGCTTTAATATCGTGTTATAGGCTCAGCTATGTCCAAAAGGAAAACAAATCTTTTGAATGAAGCCTCTCTCTGGCTGCGTTCCCGTGCCTCCGCAAACTCTCGCCAAGAACTCTTCTGCATATCTTAGAGGAGATAAATTATGCAGTTGGTGATAACAATGCACACTGTTAGACAAGGCATTCATAGGTTTGCTGTCAACTATGCACGCGAAAACAGATGGAAGGAGCTGAATAAAGCTGATCTACAACAGATTGCGACTATTTTTCAAAACTATATCTGTTTTTCTTATGTTCGCGCCTGGCTTGTCATTGTGTGAAGTAAGCATGGATTAGTAGACTCTTCATTATTTTCAAGTCACTGTGATTCCTCCACTGTAGCTGTTAGAAATGACAAACACGTCACCTGAACCGCATAAGGCAGGTGGGGGAACTCCAGGCCTCAAGGGCCGGTGTTCTGCAGATGTGTCCTTGATCCAGCACAGCTGATTTAAATGGCTGAATTACCCCCTCAACAAGTCTTGAAGTTCTCCAGAGGCCTGGGAATGAACTAGTGATTTGATTCAGGTGCGTTGACCCAGGGTGAGACCTAAAACCTTGCAGGTCACCGGTCCTTGAGGTCTGGAGGCAGTGCTGTGAGTAGACGGCAATGACATTTTTATGATTAGGAAAAAGCCTCTGAACATCCAGCCACTGCGAGGAAGCCAGACTGCATGATTTAAAGTACATTGCTATGTTCTTAGCTGCCCTGAGAGTAATTCTTACAGCATTGTGTGACTGATTCTTTTGGGAGAACATTAACGTCACAGCAAAACCAACAGCGGCCGACAGCCCTTTTTGTGGAAAACAAATCCACACATTTATCAATACACGTTTTC
>NW_005187524.1:726000-739456 GCF_000239375.1 Pundamilia nyererei
AAATGTGGGAGTAACCACGTTGGATTCCTCTGGTGATACCATCCTACTCCACCATCATCACCGCCTTTGTCCCTCTTGCCCCGAGCCTGATCGATTCTGATGATTACGACGAGCTTAAAAGCTTCGGCACTCCCTTCCTCTCTTTTCTGCTAATAAAGACCAATCTGCAACTAAAGCAAATGCCGCGGTGTCAAATTAAAGGCAGGATGCCGGAGTGTCTAAATGAATTAAGCTCACACTGCATCCAAGTAACTGGTTGTAAAGGAAGGCGTGAAGCAGATCAAAACAACTACTTTTAAAAACCCTGAAAGACCAAAGTTTAAGAGCAGGTTTAACTTTCACCCAAGCCTCAGATTCAGGTTCATTTTCCCTCCTCTCACTTAGTTTGATAAAAGTAATCACAGCTTTGTTTTAAGCACCGGGGGCCTCTGCTGTATAAGTTATTGACAGAACAATTGGAGTGGAAATAGGAGTCAGCACACAGCAAGGTCTCCTGCAAGGACATTTCTATTATTTTCGAGCTGAAAAAAGGAAACAAGGAGAAATGTGCCAGTGATTATCTAACATAATGGAAACTTGTACAGCCTTCCTAATGTCACAGATTCAGTTTGAAATCCCCCCACGTACCGCGGGACAACAGAGTCGCTTTTGACAAATGGGTTATTTAGACCTTTATGACTCTGGCGGCAACTGCAACGGACAGATGTGCAAGGACATCTCAGTCGTTTGGCCAATTAATTTTTAAGTGATGGGGAAGTGTCGTGACAGTGCACAGCTCAACACAGGCATCCCAAGAGGCAAAGTTACTGGATCGGGGTGGTCTAAAGTGAACCCAAGTAGAGGGGAATGTGTTTTGGGGGGTGCAGGTCCCTGCTCTGGAACAGAACTAAATGGTCTGGTCCGACCTCCAAGCCATGTTTAGTCAGACGAGCTAGCCAGGGTAATTAACACTTGGGGCATGGGTGACTCATCCCTGCTTCAGCCTTTACCCAGAGACAATTACAGAGTCACACCACTCTACCAACTGACACTCCATCATTACCTGCGAATCAGCAGAACACAGATGATACTCGCCGTCTGTCTCTTGCTCATCTGAGTCAGAGCTTTTATTCTGAGCAACGCGTCTCTCTATCGACCCATCAGATGTGTCTGTAAACAATATAAATGGGTGTGCAGATGGTGCCACAATTGGAGTACATTTGTATGGTTGCTCAAAGTGCTGTCGATCGGTATATGTCAAAGTCGTAATTGTGCAGCAGGCTGAAAGGTGCCGCATTGTGCTCGTCTTTGTCAGAAGTAATTAACGGCCATTTGAAAGATGTGCCTTCTTTTGTTGTTTTTCATTCTTTGAGCGCTTCTTTTAAGAGTCTGAGCAGAGAAAGAGGCGTCTAATGAAGCATTCAGTGAAATGGCACATGCAGCGAGCTTCGTTTTTTTCCATCAGGGAGCCGTACTTCATCAGCTTGATTCAGCATATTGAGGACATATTCATCACTTGCCGATCCACCGGCACAAGGATTAAATACACCATCAGTGGAAAAGAAAAACTGTCTGCAGTGATAAAATCCTCATTCCACTTTGATGAGACGTGAAAATGGGACAAGATGGTGCATGGAGCAGTTCTAGAGAAGATCTCACTGGGTTTAAAGAAAAAGTCAGGTGACAGTTACAGCTGAAATTGACACATGAAGAAGATAACGTTGTAAAAAAAGAAGAATGGAGCAGTAGAAGAATACAGTCGCAGGGTCTCGTTCATAGGAAATGTTCAGATCCTTTTTTAAATGTGGAAAATCTCCACAGTGAACTATGGACATTGATTTTTAATGTGGCTTTAAAGATCGTTTCGGACAAATGAGCGGTCTGCTTGTCCATCCTTATTAGCCAATCAGCTGGCTAATTTAAGTCAAATGTGACCAATGGCTAATTATTCTCATTCTGTACGCTGCATGCACAAATGTACTCACTGACCTCTTAATACAGGTATAACTGTCCAACCAATCACATGACACAAGTATTTCAGGAACTGCTGATCCACTTTGATTTTCCCAAACAGATGCCACTAGTTCTTACAGAGGATGGTGTTGAAAAACACCATAGAAAGGCAACAGTAACTTAAATAAAGCACTCGTTGTGACCAAAGTGTGCAGAAGAGCATCTCTGAAAACAGAAACAGCATAAGACCTGTTACACTTGCCACTCCTGTCAGCTAAGAACAGGAAACTGGGGCTACGAGTAACACAGGAGACTGGAAAAATGTTGCCTCGTCTGATGAGTCTCCATTTCTGCTCTGACAGTCCGATGGCAGGGTCAGAATTTGGGATAAACAACATTTAGGCTGCTGGTGCTGGTGTAATAATGTAGAGGATAATTTCTCGACACGCATTGGCTATTATTTAAATGCCAACCTGAGTCTGGAGCAGGAGATTCACATCATGAGAGCAGCAAACCTGCTGCAGCTGTGTATCTCTGAGGAGTGTTTCCAGCACCTTGTTGAATCTCAGTCATGAAGAATTAAGCACCAGCAACATGTACCTAATAAAATAGCCTGTGAGTTGTTTGTTTGGTGAGACATTTGAATGACCTTTGCTCAACAAATTAACAAAGTGAATCTATCACTGGCTTAATGACAGCGGTTGTAAAAATAAGAGCACATAAAAGCAAAATTCAATAAGTTACTGCTACAAATGCATTTTGATCTTTCAAAAGGAAGTAAGAAAAAACAAATTCACAGGGCAGATGTCACCTGTCAGGATCCTTCATGTCTCTCTGCTTCTTTTGTTGTCTCCGCTTCACCTCTTGGCAACATCATCTCAAATCGAGCATGGCTCAGTCTGACCACATCAATCCACAGCTGACTTTTTACTTTTGTGTCAGCAAGAATCCGGCTACAGATCCCCGTGGCTGCTTCTCAGCCTCATGAGGTGTGATGTTTCTCAGGAGGACATCCCTAAATAGAGGGCTCTTACCATGACTTTAGAAGTCTTTGAGTCTGTGTTTAATGTGTCTCTCATCTGCGACATCCCTTTTAATCGCTTGTCCTCCTGACAAGAGCTTTGCACACTTAAGATAATATTAATACAGATGTGTCAGAAATTATTATTTTTGCCGCAATGAATGCATTTGTTTTGAAAAATGTGACAAAACCATGTTGTGCAGTAATAGCCTGCTCTCTCTTTACATTTTCCTAATTAAGTGTGTCAGCGCTACCGTGGGGCTACAGCTTGATTATCAAGTGGAGAACCAGCAACTTTTCACGCAGCTTACAAATGTCACAGCTGGTTTCAGTAACCCACTAGGATTTACAGCTGTGATTATACAACAGTTGATTCTAAAGTTAGCAGAAAACGTAAGGAAATTTGTGCTTGGTCGATTATTTCTTACAAATGGGCCACTATTTAAGGGGACATAGACAGACTTTCCAATGATATAATATAAGCTTTATCGCCATAAAGGAAGCAAATTTCCTTATTTTTTATGCTAAGTTTATATATCAGTGTCATTAAAAGCGGTTTAACTGGACAACAGTGTCCTCACTGATGCCATTAACAATCAACCCCCACTTAATGGGAATTTTATCTATTGTGGAAATCCTCTCTGAGTCAATTGCTGTAATTTTATTCATATTTCCAGTATTTCCATGTCATCTGCTCTGCTAGAGAGCTGTGAGTAGCGCCAGCCGATCCACCCCATCAAACTCACTATTAACGTCACTCTGTATACACAGCTTTATGCTGCGAGCCCAATAAAAAAAAAAAACCTCAACGCCGGCCGCATTTATTAAATGCGCTTCTTTAAGAGCACCTTGTTAGCGATGTTCAAACAGACGGGCAGAGCAGGAGAGGCACTGGCGCAGGGAGGACTATCCTCACTGGAGAAAAGCCTTTTATTTTAGTCACAGCGATTTTTCTATGGAAGAGGTGAATAATCCTGTCAACACGAGGGGCAGACTGCCAAAAACGCCGAATTATTATCCAGTTATGATTTGATTTCGGTGGATTTTCATGTGTTGCTCCATCTGCTTTACTGGAAAGAAGAGACTGGCTTACGTATTAAACACACCGGAGCTGGTTATATAAGAGATAAAGCTTTGTGCTGTTACTGTTGTTTTATGTTATTGACCCAACTAGGAAAGCAACCCACACTGGCACTTAGCATACAGGCACACGGGCTTCAGCGTGACCCTGACAGTTCAGCCCATGCCAGCGCCTCAGATAAAGACTCCCATGCTACAAGGGGAGACAGTATTAAAAATGGTAGTTGATATCCAGAGTGTTTGGCTGGGCCTTTCTATCTTGAGTGCATACTGGAACAGTAAATAGTGGCCCTAGACACTTCGGATGGAGGTTAGCTTTAAAAGAGGAGAGATATACCGTTCACGGGCCCCCAGGGGCACTTAAGAGTGCCAAGAGAGTGTGACGCACGGGCAGCTACCTTCTGACCAGTGCAACTAGAGTGTCCTCATGCCCCTTCAGATCCAAGCTGCAGTAATTCCCTGCTAGAGCTGGGGAATCAGTAGTTCAGGAAGTTGCCATTTACAGTAATTTCATCTTCTGCCAGTTGAGGGAAAGTTAATGTCCAACCAGTCGTGTGATTAGTGTAATTTTACACTGATGATGTAGGAGTGGAGCAGACCCCCTGTCCTGTTTCTAAAATGTCTTAAACCGGACATTACTCTGTCACTGCTCCCATCATGACGTATCGTAATGCTGCACACGTGCAAGCAAATGTGAAGATGTGTCCAAACGATCCAGATACGCAAGTTTCTAACCCTTCATGCTAGGGCTGGGACCCAAAATTCATATCTCGATATTTTTTAACTGGATGGCGATATACGATATATATCTCGATTTTTTTTTTAAAGCCATACAGTAAGAACAAAAAGAGAGTTCATAGTCAAAGCTGTGTCCCAGATGTCACACAGGCACTTTTATTAACATACAGCATAGATGTACATGAAAAAAACTACTCAAAAATAAATTAGGAGCATTTATTAAATAATAATGCTCCATAAATAAAAGAAAACTGCTGTTTTTGTGCATAACAAAGAGCTCACAACTGTGCAGTCAGAATGTAAACTAACAGACGCTGAGCACAATAACATTTCACAGCTGCTCTGTTCCCAACTTGTACTGCGTGACTGACAGCCTGGAGTTTGAAATCCGCTTCGTAACCACGGCGCTTACAGGTGCCATTTATGGTGCTTATACACACACAATACTGTAATATTACGCTGAAGCACAGTACGTATCACTCCGCGAGGCTCCTCGGTAGCCGTAATGCTCCGACAATCCATCAAGCGGTGCAGCTCCTTAGCTGACCAAAGTCGTACTCAAACATTTATTGACAGATTGCTGAGCGCCGTGTACCACCTAAGATCGGTTCGCGGCCATCAAGCACAACCAGAATTAATACAAAAGGCGCACTGTCGAGTTTTGAGAGAATGAAAGGATTTTAGGCTGTGCAGCCCCTCTGGGCTGCATGGTGTTAGCGTGGTTAGCGCGTTAGCATGGTTAGCTTGTTAACACGTTGACGGCGTCCAGCCCCACGCACGGGGCGATGCGCAGTAACTCGTTAACGGAGATTTGCCGTGTCCATCATGTCGCTGCCTGCAGGTGAAGCGATGGGGGAGGAGGGGGAGCTGTGTTCAGTGAAGGATGAGGCGAGGCCGAGTAACGTTGCGTAGAGACGAAAGTGGACGAAAGAGAGGCAAACCTGCGGCTCCACAACTATAATTATAACGTAACATAGACTATATCGATATAAAGGATATTGTCACATCTTATATCTCATATAAAAATATATCGATATTTTAAAAAAAAAACCCTCAATATATCGCCCAGCTCTACTTCATGCTTATACATATATCGTTTTTCCAGCCTCTCTTCTTTTCCCCCAGCGGTCCGACTCTCCTCACGTTTAGAAGCACACACAGGAACAAAAATACAGAGCCGTCACAAAAAAATGTGCTCGGTATGAATAAATGAACGGTGAGAGAGGGGATATGATGTCTCAGAGGACCCGATTTTTTTTCCAAGATGGAATGCTTGAAATGGACTTTAATTATTAATCATCAAGAAGAAAGGCTGGAATAAAGAAATAGGGACAGTGGAAACTAAAAGAAAGTCGACAGTCTGCGGCAATGCTTGCAGCTCTGCGAGGCCGGGCTAAGTGGCACTTTCACTGTAGTTTCGTATTATAGCATGCTAATATTTTTGAAAACATTTCTGGTATTTGATAATAAACACAAGTAGTACATATAAACAACTTATGACCTCAGATGTTCAAAATTAAAAACAAAGCACCCAGTGATCTATTTGGGGCGATCGTGGCTCAAGAGTTGGGAGTTCGCCTTGTAATCGGAAGGTTGCCGGTTCGAGCCCTGACTCAGACAGTCTCGGTCGTTGTGTCCTTGGGCAAGACACTTCACCCGTTGCCTACTGGTGGTGGTCAGAGGGCCCGGTGGCGCCAGTGTCCGGCAGCCTCGCCTCTGTCAGTGCGCCCCAGGGTGGCTGTGGCTACAATGTAGCTGCCATCATGAATGGGTGGATGACTGGATATGTAAAGCGCTTTGGGGTCCTTAGGGACTAGTAAAGCGCTATATAAATACAGACCATTTACCATATGGAGGAAAATTAACAGCTGCTTTGGAGATTATAGCGCACCGGCTGATTGAAAGAAACACATCAGCACAATAAAAGTACTGCCACCAGTGTAGACAAGTATCTGAGGTTCATCCAGTGATTAAATAACTGATCGGACACAGATCAGTACTAGACCACTGAAGAGAAAGGAGACCACTGTGGCTACAATCACCATGAGGCAGCGCTTCAGGTGACCAAAAATATCTGACAGACAGTTCATCCATTCACTAACCCACCCCTCACTGTCCTTGACAGTGTAGATTTTCTGTACTTTATCTTATGTGAGGCTTTTCTCGCACTAATGATGAAAACTTTTGGAGTGTCTTCACCACTGTAATTGGGAACCAGACTGCACTGTCTCTTAACAGACTGTTAAAGCTTACACGCACATCCCAAAAGTCCACTGACACCAAGTAGTGTCTTTAAACTTCCTGGTATGATGGTTCATTACTAATATTTCCCCACTAAGCCACCCTTAATTCCATCTAGATATAAGTCTCGTGGGCTGTAACACACACAAAAAGCTGTAAAACTCGCCTTTGGGTACATGTAGACTGCCAAGGATTATCCAATCTAACATTTAATAGCCTGACTTAAGCGAAGAGGGAGGTGGGAAGCAGTCAAATCCTTGACTCTCCCTGGGCAGGACAGGGGTACTTTAATTCGTCTAATTAGCTGCGTGTGTCAAAAGCCAGGCAGGCGTCACAATTCGGAAGAGTCTCGGGCCGAAGCGTGGAGGAGAAGAAGCGAACGACACACTCAGGGACGAGAGATGTTGGCTATTAATAGTTTGCGAGCAGTGTGTGGCCTCTCTCCTCAGAGTAATTGCATTTCCCTGCACTGTAGTGTTTCTCGTGGCGCTTGGAGTTTCATTTTTGTGCCCCCCCCCCCTCAGTGCCAGTCCTGTTCATCTCCACCATATGAGCATGGCAGAGGAAAACACAACAATGAACAGGTAGCGTGCATCAAGCTGTCTCCAAGGGTGTGTACGTCTTTTTTCCCCTTTCCTGCGAGCTCCCGAGGTAATAAGACATTCTGCAGTTATTGGATTGTTTTGCTTCACTTCCCCTTCTTTTCATAGGAGGACAGAGACAGAGTAAGATAGTACTGCAGCACCTACGCCACACGGACAGAGACAACCTCCTCCTCTTCTCTGCGAGCACTCAGCCTCTCTAATGGCTAAATACATCACTTTCACCTTTGTCTAACTGCCCACACCAATAACTTAACACTTTTTGCAGTAGATGTGGCAGCAGAAGGGAAGGCGTTTTAAAGCATCCATGCATTTTGCACTTTCTCTTTGCGATATTTTTATCCTTTGATCGAGTCTGCACGGTCCTCCTTGCAGAAACATCCTGATGTCTCCCAGCTGTGGGTTTGAGCCTTGAGGATGAGGCTGCCAGTGTTTTCCCAGGCGGCGCAACATATTGGTGGCCATCTGCCTCTCTGCATGCAGCACCTTCACACTGAGCCAGGCTGCCCACCCACTGAGTCCAGAGGCCATGCGCGCTGAGCCCTCAAAGTCCCAGCACCTCTCTATTCTGCTTGACCTATTCGACATCTTAAATTAGACAGGCACGTAGGTAAAGCAACGATGCAAGAAACTCCACCAGGTTTAGACCGCAGCGAATGCTTTTAGTATTTAATCCTTTCCAAGATTTTGTCAAAGATACCTTCGATTATCCGGCTGCTTGGCTTTTTTCTCAAAAGCTTCAAATCAAAAATCGCCTTTTCAAAAACAGGAAAGGCGGAAAATCCTGTCATCTGAATCATCTGTCTGTTGTCACTGCATGTGAGTAAAACATGGAATGATGAATATTCCCTAAGGCAGCATCCCGACAAGCCTCTTAAATACGCCGCCTCCAGACATGTGTAGCATTACGTAACGAAGCTGTACAGTGAAATCCGTGGAAGTACCCGGTGTTACCGCAGCTATATGTTCTCCTCTACCAACTCGAGAGCCTCTCAGAATGGATGAACATGAACAACGCTGCATAAATAACCTGCTGCCGTGTAGAAGAGCCACAGTTATGACACATGGCATGAAATCTAGGTTTGGTAGCGCTGATTTGACGATCATTATGGGAGATTGTAAAACGCCCCCGCTGCTATCCGAGCAGGCAGAGTGTTTACAGTACGACCGAGTTGTTGCTGGCAGTGCACTTCCACCGACTCTTATCTCGCCAAATGCATGTGACACCATCATAGCACAAAATGCCAACGGCATCATTATGAGAAGTGATTTATCAAGATTCAGCCTGACACTTTTTTCCAGGTGAGTGGCACACTCGAGTGTTTATTACAAAGACTTCCTCAGGCTGTCACCAGGCCTTAAAGCTCCACAGTGGCACATAGTTAACAACATGCCTAAAAGGAAAACATTTTTATCAAGCGATGCCGCTACTGTCAACATCTATTTCGCACCTGCTCTTCTGGATTTCTTCCCTAATCTGTTTGCCAGGACATATGAAGGGACGGTGATTAAAAGCAGGATGAAACACGAGACTGGGGGCAGCTTACAGAGGCAGGCTCGTAGCTCATATTTTACCATAACCAAGACCGATCCTGTAGTTAAAGTCTGATCAAATGATCAAAAGAAGCTGTATAATTCTTTTTTTTTTCTTTTTTGTTGAGTGGGCTGTCATAGTGCTCGCAAAGGAATAAAGAAGTAATTCGTGGGTTGAGGAGAAAGAACCAGCCCTGGAGAATCAGCCGCTTCTCCCCAGCCGAAAAACTCGACACCATTAACCTCCAATACTGCTGAACCTTTCCAATCAAACAGCAGCTAGTGGAAGTGAAGGCACCATGGGGATGTGGTAATTACACATGTCACCGAAGGCCCTCTTGCTGCCAAAACCATCCACCGAAGGGATTGAAAACGTATTAAAACTTTGCTGGGCTCGGGTTTGCCAGTGTTGGGATACAGTAGTAGGAAGTGGGTCCTGAAGAGACAGGAGCTTGTTGTAAGACAGTGGAAAGAGGCTTCCTGACACCTGACAGTGAAACCAGTGTGTGTGAGGTAGATACACATTCATACAGACCAGTGAGCTGTCAGGAGCCCGTATACGGGTCACTGCCTCTCAGCAAAGTCTTTTTCCCATCTTGCAGAAAGCACACGCAGACTTGCCTTTCTGTAGACGATCATATTGGGGGAGTCCTCCTCGGGATCAGCGGTGCCCGTTCCTCCCTGGTCTTTGGACCCTTCTGCCATTTTCTCTAAATCCTGTCGAGAAAAGCAAACGCACCATTAGAAGACAGCATCCGGCATCCGCTGAAGGGTCGAAGAAAACAAAATGAAAAACGACAAACATCAGACGATAACTGCATTTCCCCCGAGAACCAAAAGTTCTCCAGCCTTTATCGGAGTGACATTCAGCTGTCAAAACGCATGCTGCTGTCTCAAAAGCAAAAGAAAGAAAGAAAAGAGGACGCCTGTCATAGCAGAGGCAGATAAAAGGGCCCAGGTAGGCCGATGTAGGATGAATAATAAATAAGCCACAAAGCCAGATCGTGAACACACAATACCTTAACCTCAGCGGGTGTTTCTGCAGTTGCCAGGGGCTGTGCGAGAGGTTGCCGTGTAGCTCTGTTTAATTTGAAAAATAAAGACTGTAACTACATAAATAAAGTCAGTGCTAAGGATGTGGTAAGAGTTGAGCTGGGAATGCTCAACAGTTTGTGGATAAAGGTTGAAATAAATAGCTGGAAATAATGGAAGGACAACTGGAATAGTTAATAATTACCTCAAAGGAAATACTCAAAGTAGCCCAATGAAGAAGCGCTGATGTGGAAGAGTAGTGGGCTCAATAGCATAACAAAACACTGACGTATGCAGACAGGTAGATGCACAAGATATTTGCAATTAACACTATTAGATAACCTCATCTGACTTCATCTTATATAAAACTGCCACTGCAGTAAAGTGTGTCAGCAAGGAGGAATCAGGAAGGCACTAATTATGTATAAAGCACAGATGTCGGTGTCCTCAGCACACACTGAGTGCGGCTGCGACGTTGATGACTCATCTTAACAGAAAGCTGATGTTCATAATGAATGAACCTTCACCGAGGTGATACCGATAGTGTCTTTGAGCGTGGTTAGCGCTGGCCACTGTGTTTGTTGTTGTTTTTATGCTAAGCATAAGTAAATGTTGACTCCATCAGCTGCAATCATACAATGGTTACCTCTGATCTGCCTGCACTCCCAACATTAACCTCCCCCAGGCTTCATGCTTTGAGAGCCGCTGTTAAGGGATTTATTTACTTTCTCTAAGCAGACACACACACACACACACACACACACACACACACACACACACACACACACACACACGGAATTAATTCTGCTTAAGTAAGGATTTTCATAACCTGGTGACTGGTGCTTCACAAGCCCTCTCAGCTCCTTTTGCATTCGAGGTACCTGTAAAATGTAAAATGGCTTTTTAACCATTTGCTGGTCCTTTAATTGGGAGGTGAGACTGGTGAGGAAGTAGATCACATAGTTTAACACATCCTTAATTTTTGGTGTGAGAGAAGAAAGCTGCAATTCATTGTTGCTGACAGTTATTCGTGTTTAAACAGAGCTGTGATAAGCTACCGAGGGGCAAAGAATAGTGGATACAGATGGCATTTCATGACAGGGACACGTGAGCGTGCTCAAATGAAACCTTCATACATTAAACCTGCAGCTGGCATGGGGGATTTGGAGTGGCTGTATTATATAATTGCAACTCGCAATGTTACAACTTACTTCGACTTTTGAAGACAATAGGAGGGGAGGGGGGGGGGGAATCATCGGTGTTACCGGTTCGAACGGCAGCAGCCGTGCAAGGTGGCTTCGTCACTGTAGCTTTCATTTATTACACCGTAGAGCATGGTGATGCGCATGAGTGAATAAGTAATCATCCGCTCTTGCCTCACTGTTTGTTATTGCCACCAGAAGTGCAGAGTGCAGCACTCCTCATTGGCTAACACGTCTGTGCTCTTTTTAGAGTCTGAGCACATTAGACAGCTAATCTTTGCGCCCGCCTCAAGGGTCGTATACAGACAGAGGAGGTATGGATTGCATAGCACCTGTTCGAAGAAAACAATAGTGTACCAGTAGTTCAAAGCTGTAATTCTGGAGAGCAACTTCCTTCTAATGAAGCTGCTCAAACATGCAAACCCACAGACGCCTGTCCAAGAGAAACAGATGAAACAGGCATACTGAGAGCTGCTGAAAGAAACCCAAGTGGGCCACATATGCCCTCATGTACACCACATGTGTGTATGTGTGTGTGCATGTGTTTCTACCCATGCATATCCACAAATCTAAGCACGCAGCAAAATCCAATTCATGAGGAAACACAAAAGGACATTGCACACACACACACACACACATATATTCACAGAGGCAGACCCCCTGTGAGTCCACAGATGCCCGGTCAACTGAAACAAACTGGAATAAAACTGGCAGAGAGTTTGCAGAAAGAGCCACGCAACAAGCCGTGCTCCAGTTACAGCCAGAGCCATAAAAACAGCGAGTCCCAAAGCCCTGTTCACTTGAGGCAGGCGAATGTCTGCAGTGCAACATCTGTGACACCTGACAGTTGCTGATACTGAAGCGTTTTATTACCTTAACAACAAAATAAGATAAGATAAAAGATAAGATAACCTTTATTAGTCCCACACGTGGGAAATTTGTTTTGTCACAGCAGGTCCACAGCAGATCGCCCGGTCCACTCGGCTCCCCCTGGCTGGCTTCCCCTTAGCAACAAGCAGCAGGCAGGTTCATGGTATAATTGGCACAGGGAGAGAGAAGGGGACGGAAGCAGTGGAGCAGCGAGAAAAGAGAGAGAGAGAAAGAAATACAGAAGGGAAAAGAAGCTGGTTGGCCACTGCAGTATTCCTCTAGTTCTCCTCCTCCTCTTCTTCTTCTTCTCTCTTCACCAGCCCTGCCTTGCCCCGGCAGTTCAGGAGATCCTCATGTGTGCACCTCGTTCATCCCCCCTCTCCCTCTGTCTGCATGTGCACGACTCAGAGCGAGAGCAAAAGAGAGAGTGTGTTAGGGAGGGAGGGAGGGAGGGAGGGAGATCAAGTTGAAAAAAAGGGGGGAGGGATGAAGGAATTAAAGAGAATATAAAGAGGAAAACAGAGGGAGGAGAAAGACGGGCAGGAAGAGAGAGCGAGAGAGGGTGTGCGTGCATGAGAGAGAGAGAGAAGTGGATGCACAGCACAGAGAAAAGGAGGACAGAGAGATGCAGACTGCAGCAGCAGCAGCGCCCACTGATGCTGAAAATAAGAAACATTTCATTAAGCGGATATTGAAATGCTAATATAAAAACAAGTTAGTGAGCACACACACACACACACACACACACACACACACACACACACACACACACACGCTGGCTATAAATACATATCCCAGACTCTTTGAGCAAGCAACCTCAGAGAAAATGCTTTCATTATGCATTCAAAGCTCATGTATGAGAAGCCGCCCGGGTCCCAAAATTAGACTTTTTCTTGTATTTCTTAGGGGGTGGGGGTGTGTTTCTTTTATCACGGACAAAGTCCACTTTCCATGTCCTCGAGTACGCCGAACATCCTCTCATGTTTCTTCCTCCACCCATTCAACCCATTCTAAATGCATGTTCTCCTCCCGTCCTCTCTTCATGTACACTCATTCAAGCTTAAATGGCTAACCCAAACGAATGAACCTTTTTCTTTTTCCCCGTCCGCCATAAATTAGATCCCAAAAGCCCCCGAGAAACTACAGAAATACATGGCATGGCCAATTTGTGAGTGCACGCGTGCAGAGTGCACACACACACACAC
>NW_005187524.1:739476-798295 GCF_000239375.1 Pundamilia nyererei
CACACACACACACACACACACACACACACACACACACACACACACACACACACACACAGATGTCTGGGTTTGACAAAGCCGGTTCACCAGCTATCAAGGAATTGTGCAGCCTGCTCCTCTTCACTGCACTTTTCCTTCTGTTTTTTCCACAGCGTGCTGCTTGGCACGGACCTCTCCTCGTTGCTTTTTGAAAATATTTGAGGAAGCTTCAAAATGTTCTTCACAACACGCAGGTTTAATCAAGCCTCAGAGATAAAAAGCCGCACTTCTCATCATTAGAAGTACAATTTGTTCGGTGTGTGTTTCTTCAGGCAAAGAGCAGATTAAAATTTGAACAACCCGAAGCTGCTACTGTTCTCTGTAAATGTTGTAACCCAGGGAAACTGAGGTCACAGATACTCACCCTTACCCTGCACATTTTCCCACTACTTATAGACAGGGAAAGAGCAGGAGTGTTACATCCTCCCAAAACTACAAAACTACTATGATAACTACACATTTACCCTTTTCGTACATCTGCAGTGATACATAACACACCTCGCCCGCAGAATACAAACTGCATATGATCCATGTACCATCTTTAACAAGGTGACAGACAGGCAGCCGGCAGACAGGCAGGGACTCTAATCTGCTTTGAGGGGGCCAGTCCTGCCATAATCTGCATTAATGCTAAATTATTGAACAGCCTGCTCAGATCCACACTACTGCCAGAGACCAACAGTGCTAGCCACACACAGCACAGCAAGGATCTCGCTTGCTTTTAGAGAGACTTAAGAGGAATGTTTTTAGGCTTTTTGCCAGATTTTACATCTAAATATGTGGAGATACACAGAATAGATTCATTATTTAAAGAAATTATTGTGGATTAGTTTGCTGTTTTTTAAGGCTGTCTGAAAATATTATTTGCATTACTATTGGTACCATGGGAGTGTCATGCTAGTCTACAGTACTGTGCAAAAAAACCTCTCAATAATTAGTATAACCACCTTTATTCTACAAATCCTGAACTCTCTTCCACAAGCTTTGTTCAGTTTATTTAAGTAGTCTTTAGGAGTAGTTCTCCGGGGTTCTTGAAGGACTTTTTGGGTGTTTTTCTGTTCAGATATCATCTTACTGCATGGCCACTGAGATTATTGTCATGCTGAAAATGAAGTTGATATTAAAGATGCTTTCTAGATGATCAGCTACAAGGACTGAACTGAACATGAGGGAAAGGGCAGCCAATGTCCAAAGACAACATTTGAAAGACTTCAGAAAGCCTAGAGAACTGTTGCTCAAGACCGCTTTAAGTTTTAAGTTACAAGAAAATCTGCTTGGAGGTAAAATATAAAGAAACGAAGGGCGGCTCAAGACTTTTGCACAGTACTGCATATGCACTACTAGCCTTGCATGTCTGGATGCAGTTTTAAGATAACGGTGACATTAAGAAAAAGTGAAAGATTTATAGGGTATAATGTTAATAATACATAATTATCAATTATGTAAATGTTCTTGTTCGTTTTAGGTTTAGTTATGGTTACAGAGGCCTAATCTGTACACTCAACAACACGGCCTCCAATCACAAAACAAAGAGATGAATTTGACTGCTGGATATATACAATGTGTGTGTGTGTGTGTGTGTGTGTTAGCGATTAGCTATGAATTCTTTTAAACATGACAATTTGTTAACATCTGATCCAAAATAGCCCAGGAAGATCAGTCCTAAGCAAATGCGGCTTCAGCAGTCTGTGTGGCACATTGTCATCATCTTACACTGACAGTCTTTCAAATACAAATTCCCTCTCCGCCGCCATGCTAGCAGCAGAGCTGTCATTGCCGGGTAGACAGCTACAATATATTACATTTCATGACTTTTGCGATAATCAGATCAGAAGCAGAGTCCACCCCACTCTTATGTCCCAATAGTGCCAACAATATAAACAGTAACAGTTGAGACAGTTGAGATGTTCAAACACTACAAGAATCATATTTAGCTCATCTAAATGTCACTGCTAAAGGCACATAAGACTAGATTATCTTTCACATTTGTTTTAACTGGATTCACAAAACAAAGGGACTTCTAAGGCCAGTGTGGCCAAGAGAAACTACTTTAGTGATGATTACTTAGCAGTGGCTCAGTAGCCAGAAACCTGCAATCTCAGCAGTGACTGTTTTTGCTACCCCTACCTTAGCTTTGCCATTAACCAGGGTAAAGTTCTTCATATAATGTCTCCGAGCAGACTGCTCTCTCACTTGTCATATTAGTAAACAACACTTGATGGCACTAACAAAAGTACAGAAATCCTATACTTCATCAGACGCACAGATACAACTGTCTAAAAACAGCCCAGCAAAAGTTAAAGTACTGATTCAATTTCTTTACTCAAGTAAAAGTTAAAAAGTACAGGGTCTGAAGTCTAAGTAAGTAAAAGTAGCTCTTTGAATTATGTTTCTACCAGCTGTTTTTTGTGTTATACTAATGTAATGATAAATCTTCTAATATTAGAAGAGGGGAATACAAATTTTACTTTAATTTCTAAACAAAAAAATGAGGAAAATTTTAAAAAGAATCTTTATTTTCTGATGCCTACATTGTAGAACCTGATTGAACAAGATGTTTCATGAGTTGTCCTGGCTGATTTACATCCTCTTCACTGACAGTAACCGGTTATGCTGTCTTTTTTTCTAGATGCTATAAAGCTGGAATTCATCATCAGCTAAAATTCACATGAATCTCTTCCACACTTGATGTATCTCTGACCATGAGCACTGCAGCCACTGTGCACTAACAAACTGTTCTTCGCCTTAATTTCATCACAACACTGATCTGTGTTAACCCCAGACTATGGCACGCGATTTTGCATCTTTCATCTCTTCTTTATGCGACGTCCCCTGGTGATTAATACACGAACCAGACTTTCTTTTATTTGTTCCTGTTTAGCCTTAAATTGGTTTGATGTTTGAAGGCCCACAAATTGGTTAAACCAAAAGTAACAAGCCTGCTTTGAAAATGTAAAAGTACAGATATTTTTTAAAATGTAGGGCGTAAAAGTAAAAAGCTATCAGAAAAAAGAAAACTCAAGTAAAGTATAGATAATTGAAAATTCTACTCAAGTACAGTAACAAAGTATTTGCACTTGGTTACCAGCTCTCTGGCAGGTTTAAGCCATTCAAAGCAGCACATCACTTGTAAAGATGTCTTATTGGTTAAAAATAATAGAGTGCTACCAAACATTAAAAAAAAGACACCACCATCCCTTGTTTTATTTTTACAATACGACAATAAGCATTAATATCTATTCTATTTCTGCAGTCGCTGATTAAAAACAGGCAGAAATAGATTACATCTCCAGTTATGGCATGAACTCAGAAGGTCATTTTAATAATAGCAGGTTTGATACAGAATAACTGCTATTTGAATGACTAAACATCCAAACAGGCCTAAATCACACCAATCACCTGCTGGATGCATAACGGTCCACGTCTCCGCCCTGCCTTCTCTCCTGATCAATCAATCTGTCCCACGCAGCCCTGAATGTGTCTGGACAACCGCCTCGTGTAATCAAGCTTGAGTGGAAAAACAGCACCTCTCTGTTAATCACAATGCAACAGCGGGCAGCCACAAGGCCGCCAACAGGTATCCATTTACTCAAAGCCACCTCATATAACCCCCAGCAGTTGTGCTAGTTTCCTATTTTGCTCTTGTTGATGAATGGCATGTCTAAATCGCAGTACATTAGTACAGACCACTCAGCAAGACAAAGTGTAATTGAACAAAATATCTTTAATAGATATAAACTTTTTTTGTGTGTTTGTTTTTACACATCACAGCTCAATGGAAACAGAATCACATGCTGACACACATGTTAAGAATGAAGGCATAGGGGCAATCTGCTACCGTACGGGCCTACCACTCATTTTGTCTGAGTCCGGCTTGTGGTTCCACTCTGCACTAGCAAGTAAAGCAGAAAGACATCAAAAATAACTGTAAAAAATAAGAACGAAGGTGCGATTTTGATGAATATTAAACTCTCCTTATATACAGTTGCACAGCATCAGGGTACAAAAGGAAATAGTTAAAGTATGAGGCTTAAATAAGGACTGAGCTCGGTCATCTGCAGATCAGATTCTGTGTGGGCTTTCGCGCAGATTTACAGAAGTACAGAAAACTGTAGCTGGGATTTCAGGATTTACACAGCATCTTATCTGCAATAATATAACAGTACCAACTGACTCCATCCAAAGTTTTAGGGATCAGATTGAGGCATTTTAGCGTGCTATGGGAGGAAAAGGATGTGAGCTCACTGTAGTAGCATTTTACATCTTGTCAACACTAAGTGGCGCTCTCAAATCAATCCACTGCAGCAGGCAAACGTTTTCAGGATTAAAAATATCAATATGTTCTCTAGCACTGTACTCTGGATCAAAAGTTACCCGGCTCCTGCTGGAAACGTTTGAGTCAAAGGATACATCTTGTCACGTAGGAAACCATTACTTGTATATACTGTACATATCTAACTGCATATGGCTGTTTTGCTTTTCTTGGCCATCATCTTTGACATAAATACTCTTTACATTATTATATCAAGGGAAGGCATGAGAAAAATAATGTGAACATCACATATTTACAATAATCTGAATAAGTGACACTGAATTGTCGATTTCTATCTTTATGGCACCCATATTGTGTTTGTAATATATATTCTTTTATATCTTTTCATGTGACCAGTAGTCCTATACAAGTTTTACTTGCAATAACCCTCGCTACACTTGCACAGTCTTTTACATAAGCGATACAGACAGGCACTCGACCTTACAGTGTTTACAGTATGTGCTATGCAAAGGGTCTGTCTGTCTATCTGTGCCTACCTACCAACACTAACCATCAAAAATGCAACTCCCATCCTCTCTTATAGTATTTACTTCACCTTTTTTCTCTTTGTTAGTAATACAAAAATAATCAGATCAGTGTTGTTATCTGTGAACTGGGAAAACTGGAGAATGTCTTAACGGCAGCACATTTACAGCACACCTGTCGATTAAGATCAGGGACTATATTCAGCAACTCTTGAAGAAATTTGAGTTTTTTGTTTAATTGGAAATCCGTTCACTTAAAATTAGGTTACAGCTGGGGAGCTAAACAGTGACTTTAAATCCCTTTAGGTTTGGGTTAGCTTTGAAATCGTGCTCTCGCTTTCTCTGACATGCAGGAATACCAACAGTCCATTCAAGGGGGGGGAAACAAAAACATTATATTTTATGAGCTCCTAAGTAAGGGAGAGCATGCCGATGAAAACTGACACACAGATACGCCGCTGCTCTTTTTTGTCTATCACCCTGGATTCTCCTTTGTCTTTTGTGGTCACTGTTCACACAGATCCATGAGGCTGAGGAAGGATGATGTTTACATCCATGTTGGCACTAGTTTGTAACAGTACAAGAGCGACACTGTTTTGTTTTTTTTATGTGATTCTGCTGTGCACCGAACATTACTGAAGAGTTTGAAATCAGCTTGAGTAGTGGTTATTCTCCCAGTGGAGAGCAGGTCAGCAGCAGCGTGCATCAGTTCATGTCGATGGTGTTAAAGACCCACTCTGTAAACTTCTTCAGCTTGGCGGAGGCGCTGTAGGACTCCTCGAGGAGACGCTGGTTGTCCTCTCGCAGGCCCTCAATTTGAGCTTGTAGTGATGCCTTGGCATCCTTCTCCTAATGGTTACAAAAGGCAGGTTCATACTTAGATTTTGCATCTATGTTTGAGGCTGTGCCGAAGAGGAACAGGATCAATCTAGCATCACAAATCACCTTCTTTAGGTCCTCCTGTAGTGCCTTCACCATGGATTCTAGCTGGCTCACTTTCCCCATCAAACAAGCTGGAGTCTCTCTGTGAGAGGAAAAAGCTTGACATTAGCTGGGACCAACATCTCACCTTAAATGATGGGTAAATGTTTCTTAGTCCAGTCTTTCTCAGTGATGGTACATGTAGCTTAGCAATCCCCAACAAACACTATTGTACTACTGGCAGGATTCATCGGTGATGCAGTGGTGTGCGATTTGCGGAAAATCAGTGTTTTTGGTGGCACACTTCTGGAAAAACCAGTGGATGAAAGCAAACATTGGATCTAGGCCATGACCTGAGGCCTCTCACCCTGGCGAAGGCTGTCTCAGTGGAGCCGCCTGAGGCTCGGCCTGCTGGGGACTGGTGGCTGCTGCTGCTGCTGCTGCACTCTCAGCCATGGAGTTCTCCTCCTGGGCTGCTAGGAAAACCAGCCTCTGCTCTGATGTATTAAAAAACAGTCAAATGTCATGTTATCTGACCTAAACAGAGAACAAATACAGTGTAACAGTGCCCTCTTCTGATAAAAATTAAGATGGATGGTGGATTTCTCTATTACAAAACTAACTTAACCTTCACCTCAAATGTCTTTTTGTTTGTGGTTTGTTTTTAAGGATGAAATGAAAACATGACGCCTGGTTACCCTCAAAGGCCTTGGCAGCATCTACCAGGTGGGCCCAGTCAAGCGGGCCATCTGCCCCCGTGTCAGGCAGGGGCATGAGGACAGGCTCTTGCAGCTGTTGTTTCTTCCTCTCTTGGTCCAGCTCTGAACTGTCTGGGGCTGACAGGTCTCCTGGGAAGGAAAAGAACACAGTCAAACACAATGAATGAGATTTGTATCTGTTTTTAGGGGGCTGAAGATGGGAAACTTTATAGTCAACGCTTTTAGCACGGCATGGCCAAAAGACTTTTTCAGTAGCAGTGTGCTTAGTGTGTTTAAGCTTTTATTCCATTATCTGCAGATTTACGCATACTGTATATACAGTATTGTGTAAAAATCTTTAGCCACCCTCATATAATATATAATAATACAACATATAAGGCAAAAAAAGAGTTTGTACAATTCTAACAAGCTTAAAGTTCCAATAATACTTCGCATGACCACTTTTATTCTTCAACACAACTCTTTTAGACAAGCTTTCCTCTCATTTCTTTAAGTATCCCTCGGGAATAGGTCTCCGGGCTTCTTGGTGGACATTAAAAGCTCTTCCTTAGATGTCGGCTACATTTCAGTTCTGTTCTCTCTCAGGATGATCCTACACTGCTTGCGTAATGTTGAGCTCTGGGGAGGACATTCTTTTTCAATCCAGGTTTGCTGAAGACATCTTTAAAAAATTACAACAAAGTCAGGCTCCTTGGAACAAAAAGAAAGGGTTGGCTCAAGACTATTGCACAGCAGTCCATCTGCTCCGTTATGAACAAGAGGTCACATAACGAACCATGTTTGAGTTAGAAGGTTTTTTAACGTGGGAAACTCTTCCCGATTCCTGATGCGGATGCGTAAACCACTACACTTTGGAGCCACTACAAGTTCAACCACATAAACTAGATGTTTACCGAGGGATTTGTGCGATGCTCGCCGACTCGGTCCGTGGCGGGCGGTGGGTGAACGTGGCATGGTGGAACAGGAGAAAAGAAGGTCAGTAGGCGTTTCACGCTGTCCACTAGAGGACGGCTCCCTCTGCCCGCTGTAAATGCTCTCATCAGACAGGGTTCTCTGAAGGGAACGTCGACTGGGTGGGGGGCCTGGAAACAACGGCTTCACGAAGGGATGGAAGCAGATGAGAAGACTCAGGTAAAAAGCGAGAAAAAGAAAAACTGCATGAAAACACTGAAGGGTTTTTATTTATATTCTATTGGGGTTGTGCCATATCGGATTGTCCGTGATTGTAATAATAAACACTTTTTAGCAGGGCTTTAAACAGCTGGTTAAAAACCTCGACCCAATATGTTATATCCCAGGTAGTTTCATCATGTGGTCTTGTGCGGCCCCTGAAGAGTTACCATATCAGGTTACATTAGCTGTTGTTAAACTAAAGTACTTTTTGTGTTTGTGAGAACCTTCACAGACATAAAGTATGTAACAGATATTTTATATTTTGCTTACAACTTCCAGGTTATCTAACATGCTATTGTGCTTACATTTGACTTGTGAAGCTTCGCTACTATGCAACCATAATACTGCTGGCACCTCGTTTTAAAACAGTCCTTGGTGAAATGACAAACTCTACATGACCATGAACATATAGACTTCCTTACTTGGACTGATGATGAGGTGAAACTGCTATTTTAAGCAGCACAAGATGAACATAATGTATACACAGAGACAGAAAACAAGCCTTCATTTGTTATCAAAGCAAATGTAGTGGTTTATTAGAGTGGTACCAGGAGCATTATCCATAATCATACAGTTACAGTAGCGGGAAAAGAGTAGAGCCTGACTGATAGTGATACTGTACCAATATTTGGTTGATTCAAAACACTGATTTTCTCTTATATCACCTGATTTTTTTCTTTGACACAGGAAATGTAAACATATTTCTTTAACATTTCTTATGTGTAGTTATTTATTTACTCGTTTAAGAGCTGCCTGACTTTGCTTGGATCAGCATGTTGTTTTGTTTGTGGTGTTCCTAACAGTTGCGGAGTGCCATCTGGTGGACAAAGTATGATAGCACAGTTAAAGGGTGTTTCTTCAGTATTGACCACTATAAATGCTAATACTGACAGATCGTCAAATTGCTGTTATCGGTCGGCTGATAAATCGGTCCGGCTCTAGTTATAGTAAAAGATTAGTTACAATACATTAGCCTAATTTTTTGTGACCAATAAGGCTCAGTCAGGAAGCAAACCTGGGTGTCTATGTTATTTTTGTTTTCCCCTCAAAGAGCCTTGTTTTCAAAGAGTGAAGATGTAGTCATGAGTGGGCAAAGTAATATAATAGCTTATCGAAAACATCTCCCTGTACCTTCTCTTCATTTGTAGTGGGTGGAGGGCTGTCAAGTGTGATGAGCTTCTTTAAGTCTTCCTCCAGGCTGGACTTCGCAGTGTGCCGCTGGGGAGACTGGGAGCCCCGGAGATTGGCCCTGAGCTGGGGTTGACCACCCAGCAAACCATCACTCTGGTGCCGTCTGAAGATTAACATAAAAAAAACTAACTCAGGCAGAAATCTCTAGAAACGACAAAGCATGTCTGTGATTAGCAGCAACCAGTTCAAATGCTCAGAATGGCAATGGCAGCTGTAACTGTTCCCAAACCAAGGTGTTGGTGATCTGTAGTCGAATAAATTACTGATTTATTGGGCCAGGAAAAACCGGTTTGTGTGAAGACATTTACCACCAACACAAAAGATAGGAATCGGCTTTCTGACCAAATTCAATATGTGAGAATAAGAGTGCAAATTTTTTTTGTCTTCCTACAAACCAAAGAATATTGATCTACAATATTACAGGGTACAATGCAAAGCACCTTCAGAAAACTATAAATAAAACTGAATAGAGTTGAATTGATGTGGGAAAAAATAAGAACTCACCACACGGTGGCGCTGCTGACCAACTTTTTAAACAACACCTTTAAAATTAGCTGACCACTCAGTGAGACAAAGATTGACAGCAGGATCCACTCTGCACTAAGTTATAATATTTTATCTGCATGCAATGGTGCTTTAGAAACAATTTTGAACAGATGTTCAGTAAAATAATTATTTCCATCTTACTTGCGAGTGCTGCCAAAATCCACCGAGTTAACAGTTCCCCCAGGCTTCCTCCAGCCAATGAGATACTTTGAGGTGGCTCCTTGACGAGGGTAGAAGCTCTTGGAACCTGGGGACTGGGAGTTTGAGGATGTGGGTGATGTGGGCACAGGAGCAGCCTCATCCTGGGGGGACATGGGCCTGCAGCCTGATGGACCAGAAGAGGCTGAGCTGGGGACAAAACAAAAAGCAAGGGCAGAAAAGTGTGACACAGCCTTACAATTTCATCAGTATCAAACACAGAGAGCAGACTGATTGAAAAGAAAATGCATTAGTGATGCATTTTCATTGCACTGATATATTTTATTTTTCTTAATGTTTAACTATCAAATTACCTTAGTTACCTTTAATAAAGCTGAACAAACAACAAAGAGCCAGGCATCCTTAAAACCCATTAGTAAAGGTGTTCCTTCAATATATGTACCCAGATATCTCTGCAGACTGGATAAACCGATGAATCATAAATATTAAATAAGAACACCGTGTCCTTGCACTTCATTTTACGCTCTTTAAAATAGCATTTCTACAGAGTTTGACATTAATGCTTGAATTTTCCAACATCGAGTTTTGTGTCTGTGCACGAACTATAAAACAAAGCTGCCAATGTACAGGTCTGGTGGAGCCGAGTTATTTCTGGCTGAGTGAAGAAGAGAGGCAGGAAAGCTTTAGTTGATTCAAAGGAAGTGGGATTTAGAGGAGGGGGGAACAGTGCTGAGCTCACAGTCTGCATTTCTAGCAACTTCAAGCACTTCCTTTCTATCATGGATACCCAGAGACGGAGATACATGCAAATGCAAAACCACAGACACAGACATTTCATTCTTCCGCTCCCCCTTTGTTAGTGCCAAACCACAGAGCTTTGGACTTCTTTTCAGCCGGGACAGTGCAGGATATATCTGGACTACAATGAATCACTGTCTGTTTAATGAAACACTGATGCAAAGGATCAGATTCCTAGACTGCCTATGTAGCTAAATTCTAACAGAACAGCAGCACACCTGGAGTGGGCGGCGCCATCACTTGGGCTATAGGAGCCGCTATCGGGACCAAGTGGCAAGGATAAGGGGCTCTTCCCTGGGATCTCGGTGCCTTGAGAGATGACAAGACAGTCTGGAGTTGGAGGTGAAGTGTCAGCGGCCGTCTGGCCGTCTGGTGGCTCATCCTGCCAAGGGATTTTGTCTTTGGCCATGAAGGCACCAGTGGAGGAAGCCGTGCTGCTCTGCGTGGCAGTGAAGGAGGTTGCGTCAATGCCGCTGTCGCTGGAGGTACCCTGAAGATAGCCACTGAGATCCAGTTCACTCCGCACTCCGGAACGGGAGCCGACTTCGTACCACTTCTCGTCGCTGTGGGTGGAGCTGGAGGCGTTGCTTGACAGTGTGTTGCTGCTTGACTGGCTGGATGAATAGGGAGCATCTGCCTGTTACCAGATGAGAAATCTGCGATCAGTTTCTAGACAGAAAAACAGGACATTTTGCTGCAGCGTTCCCCCAAAGACTGTTTGTTTTTTATCACCTCCCATAACTCCTCATGCTGCGATCATATTTACCCCAATGTTGGAAACATTTTAATTAGTGTGCTTAGCGTAGATTGGTTCATGGCACACAAACTTTAGCTCACAGGCATACGATGCGAACTGTGATTAAACAGCAGACCTCTTGTTAGCACAGGGCCTCCTTTATCAATTCAGGAAGGAAATGACATGTGGTGGTGTTGGCTATCACTCACCTTGGTGCTCTTGTTAGGAGACACGTGGCTGCTCTGCTCTGACGGCTGAAGTCGAGGAATCACCACCTTGGAAACCACGGTGTCTAAGACGTACGGAAGATTTAGAGCCCATAATGCAAAACATGTTTTTTGATTTACCAACACTGAGGTAGGAGTTGTGCCTACCTGAGCTGGGTTTGTCCCCTGATCTGCTAGCGGGATCACCCTCCCCAGGTCGTGACCATCCAACACCTGAGCTCGACGATACTTTGATCCCATTGGCGCCCTCACCTGCCACATGGCGCACAGATGAAACGGGGGACTGGCAGTTGTTATTAAACCTGAAGAGACATAAAGAATGTTATCTATGTTGCTGTGTAGCACACATCAAGTTTTAAGAAAATATATATTTATGAAATTTAGTCTGCATAATTTGTAGCGATGAACTCACCCGTCAGGCATAGACTTTTGCCTCCAGTGGGTGGAGGCCATGGTGTCTGTGTAGGAGAGACTGGAAGGGGAGTTTGTGTTGTGCAGTGTGCGTCCCATCACAATGGAGCAGGCAAGGGCATAGTTGTCATTCCCTGGGGAATATCTGTGGACACATATGGATGCGATTAAAGACACATGTTACAACCAGACAGAAGTTAGCTCTGCATGTCTGCAAGTTTCAGAACAGCATTATCGTTATTATGTGACCTTTTGGGGTTGAGCGGTCGACCATCGCTAGACACACTGCGGGGAATAGCAGCAGGATTACTTAAGTCTGTGGGCGGGGCCTTGATGAGGGTTCCTCCCATGCCAGCAGCACGCGTTTGAGGGCTGGATGAGGTGCGTGGCCACTTGGTGTTGTTGTTTGTGGAGCGAAAGGGAAACTTTAACTCATAGGGCATGCCCTCTTTGTGGTTCTTGTAGTCCACAAGTGGCATGTGGTAGATTTCTGAGCAGCCTCTGTTGGCACATGAAGCAATCGCAGTCAGAATACTTTAAGGATAGCTTCAAAAGCCACAAACCAACACATCAACTACAGTCTCTCTTGCATCCATCCACAGTACCTGCGTGGCGTTGAGTCTTCATGTGGAGGAATGATGACCACCTTTACAGTGACAGAGGTTCTAAGAAGATCAATCATTTGCTCGTGGGACAGCGAGGCCACGGACACCTTGCAAATCTCCACTAAGCGGCTGCCCTGCCTGAGCCCAGCCTGCCAGGCATAGCCGTAGGGCTCCACCTCTGCTACGATCCCCTCGAAGTTGACATGAAAGCCCAGCTGACCCAGGGCGTTACGACGTAAGGTCATCTCTGTGGTTTGGCTTCCCTTGGTCAACAACTAGAGAAAAGACGGTGTGAAAGATCAAGGTTGAGTCAGAAAGGTGGTGAAAAAAAAGGGTGGATGAAATGTATTGTTAGTCACAAGCTGACGCACATATGTCAATAACATAACACGCATGTCATAATGCATTTTTCTGCACAGTTAGTCTGATCCACGGCTCCAAGGGTTAAAGATAATTTTTTGAGCAATCCGGTTATAATTTCTTAAAATTGGTGTCTGTCAAATTTTTCCATTTTTCGGCCCTTTGAGCACCACATGGAAAATGCTAATTTGTTCAGTATTTCCAAAAGAAGAGAGCAAATTCTGCAGGTGATCTCTATAAAACTGGACGAGCAATGCCAGATGAATCTGGATAAAAAGCACCATAGGCTTTTACAGATCCTGTATATGCCTTTCTTCATTGAGTTCACCAAGTAGAAAACAGTGGTCTGAGTTTTGGATGTTAAAAAAAGAAGATGAAGAAGAAAGAGCTCTTTCCTGTACTGTCAGCAGGAAATCCTCTTTTACTTTATCATTAAGCAGAACTGCAGTGTCTGATGAATGATTGAAATATCCCATCAAAAGTGCCGCTTTATCTAGACCACAAGGAAGCCCTCAGTAATGATATGAATTAAACTACTATGCATTATGCTTGGCATGACTTTTAATCACAGGGTCAGTGCAGCATCTGTGGCTTTCTGGTGAGTCCATAATTTCAGGCTACGCCCTTATGTTGCTGCAATCATCAACAATAGTTATTTTTTTCAAGCTACTGTTGTCAGGGAAGTGGACAAAGGGAGAGTGTGTCCTAACACTTAAAGACTTCACCAAGCACTTTTTGGCTGCATTATTGTTCACATACACAGTGACTCACAGACTGGGACTGGTTAGCTGGGTGATTTGGATTTTTACTAGATGACACTAGAAGATAACCAGCTAAAGAGTAAATATGCTGATATAAAAGTAAGAATGCTTTCACGATAGTCACAGCTCAAAGCATCTCTGTGTGTGTTTATTACAAGATGCTTGTCAGAGGTGCACTTTTTAAGGCCTGCAGCCTCTGATATCTGCAGCAGCTGGTGTATGCTACACACATGTGTGGCTACAGAAGGTAACGGTGCCCCACTGACCTCCAGTCTTTTGACAACCTCTCCAAAGTCCTCCGTGTTGTTATTAATGGAGCGCAGCGATACGCTCTCACCGCGCTCATAGTAGATCTTCATAGAGGCGGGGCTCCCGGTTGACCAGCCAATCACATCGCGTGTGGCACAGTTAAACACGACCGCTTTGGCCTCTTGATCCAGCAGGATGATGAAGTCGTTTGAAATGGCCAACAGGCACTCGCGTTCAGCCCCGGCTACTTGATCTTCGGCATGAACCTGCCAGGTTATAGCCCCGAGGCTCCGTAGCTCCGCCCCGCTGTACGGACGCACCTTCTCCCGCCGTTTGTGTGCCAGAGAGATGAAGGGGAACTTCCCAGAGGGTTCCACTGATGTACTGGTCACGTGTCGCTCTGCCAAATCCCGCAGATACTCCTGCCGTGTCCGTGTTGCCATGGCACCAAATTTATTTGACTTATGAGCTGCGTTCTCAGCGTTGATGACTTTGGCCAAAAGGAAGTCCCTGAACACAGTGGACTTGGGAAAGGTCACGCCTTTCGGGATTGGTGGGCCAAAGGAGGGAACGTCCTGGGAACGGGTGACGGCCACACTGCAGAAGAAAAAGAGAAAAAGAAGTTTTAAATACTCAAGAATTCATATTCTCTGGACTTTCCATTAGCAAAATTGTCAAGAAAGACAGCTGTATGTTTTGTTCCAGCTATAGATTCATTATGCATTCATTTTTAAAGGTTGCCATGACAGCGAAATACTTTTCTGTAAACACTGGGACACCATGAGCAACGTTATGGCTTTAAAGCAAGGGTGGGGAACTCCAGGCCTCAAGCGTCGGTGTCCTGCAGGTTTCAGATATCACCCTGGTCAACATACCTGAATCAAATGATTAGTTCGTTAGCAGGCCTCTGAAGAACTGCAAAACATGTTGAGGAGCTAATTTAGCCATTTAAATCAGCTCCATTGGATCAAGAACACATCTAAAACCTGCAGGCTTTAAGGCCTGGATTTCCCCCACCCCTACTTTAAAGGAAGGGCATTAGTCTAGTCATGAATTCCGAACTGACCAATCAGAATGCATTACAAGAATGCAAGTGTTTTGATGGCAAAATTTTCTTCCTGTAAGAAAAAATCCCAAAAGAAAACCAAAGGACACGGAGGAAGGAAGTGTTATTATGCATTGATAATTAGTTGTTGTTTCTTTGAGTTGGGGTTAAGGTCCAGAAGCAGGTATAAATAATTATTTCAGCCTTTTAGCTTCATTGACTCCCATCTCCCAAGCGGCCAGGCTGAATTTCTTTGTAGCCAGATTAACAGAAAGTAGAATGATACCCCAGGATTGGCTCTGGTAAGGATGAGTTTACTGCATAAGCATGTATATTCAATTATTTTAAAATGCATTTTAAAATTGCATGTAACTTCTTTTTTAAAACACATTCATAAAAAGTGGAGTATAGAATATGCATATGCAAAGATAAATAGACTGAATTAACACAACACAACATACAGTTTACTGTATGGTTACCTCACCTCTGACCTTTGCTCTAAAAAGGAGGGTGTTCTAATTCCTACAGGCAAAGCTCGCGTCTTGTCCACTGCTCATATTACATTTCTACACAATGGCCGTTTGAGTTAAATTACTATCAATTAGTAACTGTGTGGCGATGCTGCCGTCTACATGTTCTTCATTAGAAATCTGGGAAACTTTACAAGAAAAACCTTTCAAAAGACTTTAAACTACCAACGAGGGAAAAAACGTGTCTGCCTTCTTCCTTTATATAAGTATAGGGGCTATATATAGCTATAAGTGCATACGTGCATGTACACTAAAAACCGAAAAAACCAAGACGTGGTCTCGGATAAGCTACTTTGACAGTCCTGACAAAACTCCATCCAGCCCATTAAACAGATAACACAGCCTCTGCCTGTAGCAGAAATGCTGCAAACCATGGCCGACTGCACTCAGCATATAAATGCTATACATCCAATCCTAGATGACAAGCCAGCTCCCAGTGATGACACCCTGCCACTCTCTGCTACATCATGGTATATGGAGGAGCAGCACTGTGGCTCTGGCTCGCAAGCACAAACAAAGATCATTTCCTAAACAAAGATCTGGTTACGCAATCCTGCCTCGCTGGCCCCGTGTGACTTTGAGGCAGCGGTTGAAAGCAGCAGATTAGCACCCCGCTGGCCCCAGGCCACTTACTCCTTTAATGCTCCGGTTTGGCTCAATATGACCTGAGAATTATCCAGATCTCAGCAGCAGGCAATGACAGGCTATTAATAACTAGATGACTCAACAAATAAAAACATGCCCTTTATTAATAGAGATTAAAGAGGCAAATGCATTGTATTATAGTAAAGGGAAACAGGGGAGGAAAGAATCTCTTCATGTAAAACAAAGTTTCAAGCTAGCATATATGATGCGCAACAATTTAAGGAAGGAGTGTGATAGGGAGGGCTACTGAGCAGCTGAACTGTAAATCCCTGCATCAGGTACTCTTGTATGGTTTTGACCACCACACCATAGCATGCTGAACTCAACACAAACATGTGTAACTTACCTCCTGTCTTCATCAAAAAGTAACCAAGCTCTTCAGATTACTGCATCCAAACACTTATATTCAATCAAGGCGGTAAACAAACTGTGCCGATGCTAACTTAATTCTTCCTTGTTCCTATAATACAACACCCAACATAAACCACGCAATACTGTGTAGCAAATCCTTGTAACTGAGTTCTCGTGTCCAGACTCTTTTTTCTCCCCCCTTAAACCATCAGGGGAAGGCATCCAGGGAAAGACTTGTGACAAACAGTCAGGAGTGAAGTCTTAACACATGGTGCCTCAGTCCACACAGAATATGAGTTGAATTCGAAGACTGAGATTGTGCGGATGATTCTTGCGTAGGGTAGCAGGATTGTCTTCAAGGATTCGGTGTCTTGGGCCTCTCCATTTCTTCCATAAGCTAAACAACAAAGATTTCTCTCTTTCTCTCAGAGTATAAACTAAAAGATGAACCCCTTATGCAAAAAGAAAAACAAACGAAAGCAGCCACGAGTCAATGAGATGGAGTAGCTCATCAGAAAAAAAGAAAAGTCAGCACGGAGAAGAAAAATAAAAGGGCTCGAAATAAATTAGCCCAAATATGACGCCGCCGTGGCTGAACAGACAGAAGGTTGGCTCGACCTGTCTGCTCCTCAGGTTGGCTTTGTGAGCTCTGAGAAACACTGCTCTTAACAGTCCTCCCCACTCACATGCATGTCCATTGAAGAGAGCACTTCATGTGCATGGCGCTAACTCCTTCAGACCACTCCAACTCATGCTGCCCAAAGGCAAAGTGGCAAGCAAGGAAAGGAGGGGGAGTGAGGGCTGAGACTTGTATTTATATGAGTGTGTGAAGAGTGAGTCTTTGAGTGAATTAGTGTACGGCGGGTGGGGGGCAGTGTGTGCAAGTGAGCATGAGAAAGAGGTAAAAGGAGAAATGGGAGTAGGGGAGCGAGTGGGAGCAACTACATGTGTATAATATCTGTGTGTTCAAAGCACAGAAAGAGCATGTGCAGTGGGGTAGAAACGCATAAGTGTCAACGCCACACAGCTCCGCGGGAGAACCCGCATCAATGTGACAGCTACTGCACAAGTAATTTCTTCTATCTGACAATAATCAAACTAATTCACACACATACAGATGTGCAGTGGAAACGCAGCTCACGAAGACGGGACAGCAGCCAGGCAACAGGCTTTTATGCTAGCGTTTGCCTTCCAGTCAGTGCTTTTGTCTTAATGCTACTGTAGCTACCTGCATGAAAACACATCTACAAGCTCTGAAAAGTGGTGTGGAGCTTTTAAGAGTCCCATAAAAGGATCCGGTCCCAGACAGAGATGCGAAGCCAAAATCAGATTTTCATTCAACGTCACTGCTGAGGTTTGTCAGTTTGACCCATTTAAAATTGCAATGCATCTCGTTTTCACTGCACATGCTCATACACTGCCAAAGCATCGTCATTCAGCATAAAATTCTTCTGTCTGGTCTCAGACACAACCTGCTTTGCAAAGATATGCACAAGGTTTACTTTATGTAATTTATGTACATTCGTTTATGTTAATGTATAACCACTACCTTTGAGGAGGCTAAACCTTGTTAAGGACTCTGCAGGTCCAAAGCGATGTTCTGTGCCTTTGAGCCTAAAGATCATGAAGGATCACACCAATACTCTTGCAGCAAAGCTACTTCCTCTTTTTAAGAAACAGCAAATCACAGAACAGGAAAGCACTGACTGCGAAAAGGAAGAATAAAATATTTTCACCATAATTTGCTTAAAAATAACATCCAGTGACTGTTGATAATTAACAGAAAATATAGCTCCTCATCTATAACATTGCTCATGTATTTATATTGCAGCACAGCTGCCACTAGACAGAGGAGTGATAAGGGAAACGGGCCCATTTCTTTAACCTAAGCCATGTTAATCTGGAGTAAAACTGGTCACACCAGTTAACAAATTCATCTTGGCCCAGTCCCCAGAAATACCATAAGCTATGATTGTATACTCAGAGTATATATACTCTGAGTATACAAAAAAATGGTTAAAGTACACAAGCTTAAGTAGAAGATGAGGTCGTACTGGACGGGGCTCCCTGGGATCTGTTTGTTAGAAAGTATGTGAACCAACACACTGTGCTGAAATCCATATTAAAACTAAATATGAGCATGTGCTCTGATTCAGTATCAGATTTATCAGGGAAGAATACCCCTTTGTCCTTGATCTGTATAAACACTTAATTTGGTTCCAAGCTAGACTTTAGTTTCCTTAATTCAGTTAAGGAAACTAAAGTCTAAAGTCAGTCCTTTGTTCAGCTAGCTTTATTCCTCTTTTGATGATCTTCCCCCTCACAACAAGACAGCTTGAGATATAATACATAAAGGCTTGCTGAGGTATACTAGGCCTCTTTTAAAGAGCCAGAAAGGGTACAATTAAAAGCAGTCACGAGCTTGTCAGCCAAGAGACCACAGTTGTTTTAAAACTTGTTTTCCCTTTATTGTCTTTTGTGAATTCTTTTCATTTTCAATTTCGGGTCAAGTTTAGGCACTAAAAAGTACTTGGTTAGTTTACAGATTCAAAACAGGCTGCTCATGTTTCATCTCTGCTGGTCACGCTTAAAGACCCACCTGTAGCATGTGCTGTCGGAGCAGGGGTTGTGTACTCGTACGATGATGAAGACATGTTGAAAGTGGGAGCGAATAGTCTTGGGAGTGAAAGGGTGAGCTCCGGGCTCCTGGAACACTATGGTCACTATGTCGTTCCCAATGTGCCGCTTTCTCAGCAACTAGTCATTGAAAAACAAGGAATTTTTAGAGAGGCGTGACAACTGAATGTAAAAGTCATACAAAGGATTTGGTACGTTCCATTTACTGGCATTCAAAAAAAACACATTCTTTAAAATGAAACCTGATTCCTGAACGATAAGTCATAACATTCCTCTCTGATGTCTTTGTGGCGCAAATAAAAAGAAGTTTTTCATTTCCGAAAACACAACTCAGGACATACCACGAAATATGTACTCCCCATCTTTACCTGCTGTTTGTTGTTGGGCGTGTAAGGCAGCAGAGTAGACACATGGAACATGATCTCATAATCCTTGTATGAAGTGTACAGGGAGTGAGTGCCCGTGGAATCCGCTGCAGGAAAAATAGGAATACAGTGTTCAGACTCATTGTATCGCTACTGCCATTCATTTTTCTTTTCAGTGCTTTTTTTGTGCAAGACAGGATGCAATTTCACTGTAGCACAAACAGCTACACAATAGTCAGCTGTGGATCAATGTCAGCCTGTCAAAGCTAATGTTAATAAAGAGAACAATTAATTGTTTTACTCATGCATCCTGTAAGGGAAGCTCGTTACATTTTTCCCTGCCATTGCACAACAAAGGGCTAGAATTACTAAGCAGGGAAAAATAGGCCGAGACCACAATCGCAAAAAAAATAATAACCAAATATAGGAGCAGAGAGTTCAATGTGCAAATGTATGGAAGTTTAATTCATTTCCAGTGTTACAGCTGACCTGTCGGATTAATGTAAATAATGATTATTTACTATCACATTCTGATTAATCGAATGCTAACGTATTTATTGAAAATGTGCGCATCTATCTCATTTTTTTAAAAATTTGCTGTGTGAGGCTGCAGATCTTTATTAAAGTCACGTACAGCACAGCCACCTGTGGGCAACAGACAAAATCTGAATTGTGGCAAAATACAAAATGATATTGAGTGAAACCTGAGCGTCATTATTACAGCACACTTCTCACATCTGTCTGAGTCACAATGGTAGTTTCATTTTGACATATAGCATGTTATTTAATTGATCTGATAATAAAGAGAAGGTCGATTTGTGGCGTTTAAACACAGCTCTGTGTACACGTGCTGCTGGTTAAAGACCTGGAAACAGAGGATTCAAACCTGTCTGTATCAAATGTGTAAAAAAAAAAAGATTACTATATGCTCTAAGTCCACTTCTGCTCTGTTACATTAAAATAACAGTATAGGAAACCAGCAGTTTGTGTTTAGGCTGAGAACTCAGTGAAGAGGACAGAGGCCAAGCTTTAGCAATGCTAACCCCCACAGCTTTGAGCAATCCACCCATGGCAATTACATGTTAATTCTGATAACATCTCCCAATAAAATTCCAAATAAATCAATTCTCCTAGGAACAACTATCACAGCCATATCAGGCACAAAATAAGACATGCTTTTGTTTCAGCATTAAATAATGGCGCAATTTGCAGGAAATCACATGTATGATTCATTTAAATACACTCCTCCCCAAATTACGAGGTCTGAAAGAGGATTGTGTGTGATAAGCTCAGCTAAAATAACTCTGCCCATGCCTTTCAGTCAGAAACATCTTACGGCGTCTCTTTAGCAAATCCCAAAACAATTTTATTTGAAAGCCAAAAGTTTTGTACTATTGTAAACCAACAATAAATGTAGGGTAAATGATCTAGGGCCTCATTCATTCACCTAACGAATCTGTTTAGTCATGCCAGGCAACATAAAAGTCCTGATATAGTCACAACACCTAAGGTGTCATTTTATTGTCTAGTGCCAGCACTAATAGACTGTTGTAGCGGGCATGTTGGTCAGAAGGAACAGAAAGTGAGATAAAAGCGGAGAAGATAAAGGCAAGATAAAGGGCCAAAGTTCAAAAACTATAAAGTGTAATATGAAGAAGGGGAAATCCAAGTCACCATTCACATCATGTCTTACTTTCACTACCAAAACGAAACACTCTTATATGCAATCAGTTTCAGTGATCAGCGGGTTTAAAGATGTGACACAACTTAGTACTATTTACTGTGTGTGTCATCTATAAGTATGCTGGGGGAACTGTTACTTTTTGTGTCCAGCTGGGCTCTGTACTTGGTGAAGCCCCTGAGGCGAACCTTCTCCCCCAGCAGCTGGAGGAACTCTTCCAGGGCGGGACCGGCTACTTCGTTGTTGTACATTTCCTCCTCTGTGCTCTGCCCTGCTCGGCAGTACATCACTCCCACTTTTACCTGAAAACTCAGCTGGGAACAAGCAAAGACACAAACATGACAGTCAATTTATTTCTTTAATCTACTTCAGCAGTGAGCAGGTTGAATAAAAGAATTCCTATTCAGTTATTATAAACACACGTTGCAACACTTTAAACTTTCAATCCTTTGGAAAATTGTTTATTTTCCGCCTACCCCTTGTTCATCCAGTTTCATCAGCTGCTCAGTGACTTTGGGTGTGTTGAGAGCCAGTCTGAGGCAGGAGAGATCCAGCTCAGGCAGAAGATACTCCAGTACATCTTTAATGGGCAGACCTCGGCTGGTGCCATGCTTAGAGGTGGAAGGCACTGCATCTTCTAGTATAGAACCTCGAAGAGTTATCAGCTGGAAACACAGAGATGAAGAACAGGAGATTACAGTGAGGAGCGCGAGAACCAAAGGAATGCACCTCAGGAATTTTTAATGCGCTTTGAACTCTTGGAGATGAAACACAGTGATAACAAAACATGCCTGCCCTGACACATGGAAGGAAACACAGGCTCCTAAAGTCATAAAAGCCACAGATGCAACCAATAAAAACATAAAGAAAAAAACAGAAAAAACACAAAAAGCAAAAAAGGAAAAAGAGGAAGAAGAAGAGCTGGAAGAACCGGTCTGTGTACACAAAGTGTGCATTGTGCCGGGCTCTGGGACTGAGCTCAATCACTTGGCTATCATGAGCAGCTGGAACGGATGGAGACTTTCTCTCTCCTGCAAGCTTGAGGCTGTGCTGGGCTTGTTTTTACAATAGACCTGTGTTCCCCATGTCTAGAAGGTATGGTGGGGGTGTGCTTAGGTAATTCAGGCTAAAGTGTGGGGGTTTAATCACATGCACCTGTCCTGCCTCAGTCCACAACAAACAGCCCCAGGCAGATGCCTTTATCCACTGTCTGGGAATGCATGTCCATATAATCCCATAACGCAAAATTCAAAATCCAATATCCCAAGCCAAACACAGAAGACAGGGGAGCTAACACAACTACTAAATATGAGTCTATATTTACTGAAACAAAGACGTAAAGTTCTCCGCACAGCGGTTTTAGGTTGCTGACAGGCCTTGGAGGCTGGAGGATGAGCGCACTTCCTGAAGTTTCTTCACACATTGCTGATATTGTGAGACAGCTGAATAGCCCAGGGGTTGGTTGCATAACCAAAAAAAAAAAAAACAACCAAGGACTGAGACTTATTTTACCTTGAGCTGGTCTTCCTAATATGGGATGCATAGAGTTGTGGCAATAAACACACCTTCTATATGGTTATATAAGGTCTGTGGTGCATGTATGACACCCTAAATCCAAAGAAGCTTGCTTCACAGACAAGCAAAGTAATTTGTTTCCCAAACTGGTGAAATGCTGTGGGCATATTTTTCCACAGTAGACAGGAATAGCACGAAGTTACGCTGAGGTTCCATGCAGGACGGACACTATATCTGACCTCGCTGGTCCTGAAGATGACACGATAGTTATACTGCTGGCCATGCTCCTTGTCCTCCTCCAGCTTCTCTCTGCGCATGCTCACTGCCACTGGACCCAATGCCTCATCTAGCCCAAAGTAGTTCCAGTGATCTGAGGTAGAAGTAGTAGTACAATTAAAAACTGATCATGTATATTCAACAGCACTACTTCTTTAAACAATAAATCCATCTATATGCTATGACAGCTGTAATGAAAGCAGGTGAATGCATCTCACCCCTCAGGTAGAAGAACTTCCGATAGTAGTAAGCTCCCAGGTCCACGTGCTCCACAATGTATTGTTTGCCCTTTTCGCCGAGCGTGCTCGGGCCCTCCTTTGGTCCCTCAAGAACTGCTACTCCAGCATTGGTTAAGTGTGTGCTCACAGATGTTTCGTACAAGTTATTTTCCCCACTCAGGGTCCCTGAGCCACAGTTTCCAGCTCCGCCACCCACAAGCCCATGATACCCTGGCCCGTTAGCCCCCAGCTTGCGCCTCGCAATGCCATCGGCACCGATCTCATTGCGGAAGCAAGGGCAGCTTAGCAACATTTCGTTGCTTTGTTCATCTCCAGCATCCAGGCTAGGACTGTCCCTGGAATTGAGATCTTCCTGGCTTCCACTAGGAGAGCTATAAGGCAGGCTGTGGGTGGATGACAGAGTAGAGGTAGCAGAGGCCACGGCAGCGGCAGACGCTCCCGTGGTGGTGTTTTTCCTCTTGCCTGCAGTCTGTCGCAACTGAATAATTTCATTGAGGTCAAAAAGCATGCTCTGAACATCGTAGTGAGCGAACCCTTTCTGACACACCCAGGGCTTGAGAGGAGGGCCCGTGTCATCCGTTCGGCTGTCCTCCACATCAGACCCCGCTCTGGGGGAGTCGGACTCACCTCGCACGTTCCTAAGTTTACGGAATATAGACTCGCCTCCTGTTTCAGACTTTGTGCGTCTCTTTGGGGGCTTATCTCTGTCCTTCGCCTTAGGAGGATGACCGTCTGTGACATCCTCCTGAAGATCAAGAATCCCTTGCTTGGATGCAATATTCAGCATGTCCTCCAGTTTCTCTGGAGCAGGGCTACGTTGATCAACTTTGTCGCCTTGATAGCCCTTAAGCATTTCAAAGAAGCTGTCTCCAGCTACTCCATGTTGATCTATCGAGGAGGTGCTGCCATATTCACGGTGAAGAGGGGACAATTTGGCTCCCGATGATGGACCCCACTCCTCCCCACTGTCTCCACTGCCTTCCATCTCACCAACAGTCATGTCACTATTGCTGCGCTGGCGGATGCGTCTCTGCCGTGGGTTTCTATGTGCAGGACCTCTATAGTCTCCTGGAGCAAGGTAACGGGTGTCAGGGCTGTAATTGTTAGCCTGGGACTGGGCTCGATTCTTTAAAGTGTTGTGGATGTTACGCAGCATTGTTGAGTCCTGAGGGCTCATTATAGAGCCTAACTTTATGTGACTTTTTCCAGCTGAGGGCACAGCAGAGTTCTCAGGCTCCGTAGATGAATGCCACAGAGGCATCGTAACGTCTTTCCTTGGGGGCCAGTCGGCCACACGAGCCCGTACACCCATTTTAGGCACTCCTGTGCTCACAGTGGCGTGGATGTTGTCAGTGCGGCTTGAAACAGGAACCCCATTGGCCATACGCAGGTGGCGGGTGTAAAACTCATCACTGGCGGGGACCGAACCCCCAACGGTACGCTCCATGGGTGGGTGCTTCAGGCTGGTCATTACATAAGTGCCAAAGGCAAAAGGCACTCAGCAGGTGAGCATGGCTGCCTCTGGGATGGGACACTGCTCTCTGACCTCATGAGCCATTTGATTGTCTGGATTAAGAGGCAAATTCACCTCATCAGCGCTCAAGACGGCTTTATGCCTCCTTACATGTGTCGAGACTGCCACACGGCATTTTCCACACTCCAAACACCCGCTCCTGGAAACAAAAGAGAAATCAGTAAGTGCATAGAGTAATATTCTAAAGAGCCATAAATGAATACGCATGATGAGTCACAAGGCTTTTTCCTGTCATAAATAAGACTGGAAATAAAGGAAAACAAGCAGTGTAGCAGATATTATTTAGAGCATTCTTTATATTTATTAATTAACACCACCTCTGCAGTACATTTTATATTAGTGTAAAATGTCTACTCTCACGAATAGAGGGCATCCTTTCTTCCAACCTTTCCCCAAAAACCAAAAACAAAACACACAAGGACAGAAATCTGCAAATGCTTATTTTCTATAAAAAGCAGTATATATGTGGGATGCACGGACCTGACTGGAGAACAGAATGTGAATTCTTTTCTCTTTTTAAAAACCGGTGAAAATTCAACGGCACGTTCAATTTCAGATAAGGGAGCCTACTTTTCAAACCAATTCCAGCATAACCATTGTGGGGAAACACAGAGAGTCTGCCAAATTATAAAAAGAGGTTAACAGTGAGTGCATGTTTTTTTTTTTTTCCTTGAAAGTCGAAGCCATTTCCTTAATAAGATCATTTATGTAGATGGAACATGAGTGAGAGAACAATCTAAATATCTTCAGCTGGCAGACTTCTAGCTCACCCCTTCTCTGACATCTCCTCGAATGCCCCTTTAAATAGCCAAACATTAGTGATTTGTATTGCTTAGTCGCACTTGTCAGGATCAAATATGCCAAGCTGCACATCAAAAAGCAAAGTGGCCCTTTGAAAGTCATCTGAAAAGTGGGTGATGATCCTCTGCCTGACAAATCAGGCCAATTTGGCAGTGAGACACTGAGGGAGATTAAGGCTTTACTTTCGCTTGGCCCTGACTGGCTGTGGCTGTGATCACATTAGCCACCAGCAACGAGAGCACTGTGACGGTCCTATAGCACAGCCACCTTCACACTGCATCAAAACATCAGGAGCAGCTCAAAATCATGCAGTCCTTAGCAGAAAGAAGGCCCTCACCTTTGTCTAAACCATACAGAATTAAGGAAATGGAAGCTTTTCATCAAAGGCAACAAACTACAATGTATGTGAAAGTGGTGCACAGTATCACGTGACCGGCAACGTTGCCACAGTGGCACAGTTAAGTGAGAGATGGGCCAAATATTCCCTAGATGCTTTCCTCATATGTTTGATATATCAACATCGATTTATAAGTCATGCAAAGAGTGTAAGCACAAAATCTCAAAGCTCTGCAGATGATTCAGTTTTCAGAAAGCCTTAGGCAAATCAGCCAGAGTCAGCCTAGCTTCAGTACACAGAAGAGTGCTTTCTGACAACAAATCTTTAAGCCTGTGCATATTATGCAGCAGAGTGGGATTCTGCAGGCCCAATATTGTGCAAAAAACATGCAGCATTAAATCATGCAGTAGCAATTAAAGTCATAAATCCTGCTTGCAAAATGTAGCATGCGGAGGCTAATGTGCTTACAGGCTTTTGCACTGTTTTTGCACAAACAAACTGTGAGCTGAAACAAACATGAAGACGTTCAAATCAAACCCAGTATATCATTTTAATGGGTAGAGCTTACAAGCAAAAATGGCCTCGGATCACATCATTCGACCTTCATGTATCTTTTGAAATCTTCAGCGAGAGCATAATCAAGTAGGATGACAGGCCGTATCTCCAATATGATCTTCAGTCTGTCACACAAGGAGGGTGTCCTGCTTAGCTGAATGGACATCAATTGTTTGGGAATGGCAGTAGATTATGTGCCTGAAGCAAATTAATAAACACTCATTATTTATTTTAAAAAACTAATTCATGTCCTACTAAATCTCTCTTTCTCTCACGTTTATAGGAGTGAAAATAGTCAGAGAATGCAAGTTAAACCATGCGTCTAGTCCCAGAGCGTTGGGCCTCGTTCCCTTATGCCGCCGAGCGTCCACAGGGACAGAGAGATGAATTGAACTAACACACGACACACGTGCGCACACACATGTCCCAGAAAACAGGCCTCTAATCTCCTCGCTGACAGTTACGCAGACAGACGGCTGACTTCATGGTCCTGTCAGATTAAAAGAATAGCTGTAGCACTGAGACTTAGAGTCTTGTGTTGGCTGAGAGCGGGGAAAACTTTATAAGAAACAAAGATAAAACCTAACGATTCACAGGATAATGCCGTCTTGTTCTAAACCATCCTATCAGTCTTTTTCTATTTAAAAAAAAAAGAAAGAAGATTTTTCCACATCTCAGTGGGACGTGTCTAGACAGCTTCTGCATGCTGACCAAATTTGGTTAACTTCCTGTAATTGGGGCTCTAACCTCTGAGTGTAGACCATGTGACCCTACCTAGAGATGAGAAAAAGAGCAATAAAGAGGTGATGATTTTATGACATACCTCTCATGATCTACAATTTGTTGATTGTGTGCTTCTGGGGATGAGACAGAGTAATGAGTTTCTTGGAAGCCTCAGTGTGTGTAATTCAGCTCATACAGTGGGGCCTTCCAGACACCCATGAAATCAAAGGTGGAAGACAGACAGCAGTCAGTCAGCAGGAACGGTGAATCGTGCAGTGAATCACAAGCAAGGGTATGAGAATGTCCTGAGTCATCATCATTAAGGCACAGCTTGGCTTACTAGACTTATATTTAAAAAAAGACTCTGTCTCCTGAAGGGGAGTCCCATTTGCTGATGTTGATGAAAGAAAGGACAACATGCTGCAGTTGAAAGAGTCTTCCCCCTCGGGTCTCCCAACAGAGAGGGAATGAAGTTTCCCAGTACAACAGGCAAGTGTATCCAAAGCCGAGACAAAAGAGCCGAAGGATTGCCCTACAAGCTTGTAATTACTGCGTGCTTGAATGAGGCTAAGGGGCTGTTTGCCTGACACCATTGGCTTTCAAACAGGCACCCTACCATTTAGTCCATCGGCTCTCTCTGTGTACTAATCTTTCCCCGCTCTAAGGGTTGACAGGGCTGTTGGGCAACAGACACAAAGGTCCCTCTGTCCAAGCTTGGTCAAAAACTGGGGCCTCATTCCAGCACAGTGAAGTCTTTGAAAATTGCCTGGCACGGGAACCTCACTATAGCTGTGTGTATGCGGCCGCCAGGAAAAAACAGATGAATTAAATGCAAAGCGGAACTGGAGAGATAGAGATGGAGCAAATATCAAACCAGGATTTGGAAAGAAGGGAAACAGACTTATTTTTCTAAAAAAAAAAGAAAAGTAAAAGGCAAAAGAATAATGTCAAAAAAAGGGGGAAAAACTATCTGTATGAGATTCATAACAGGACCGATTAGCTGTTCTGTAATCCACTCACTCACAGCTGCAACACATATTAACTAGCAGATAACTGAGGGTTAGGGAGAAAAAGGGAAAGCTATCATGTCTGGGAAAGATGAATACACTATAAAAGAAGCCAAAAAGAAAAAAAGACAGAATACATGGGGAAGCCAAAACTCATCTACAACTGGCCACTATGTCATGCACCAGTCAGAAAGAGACTGATGTAATAATAGTCAAGCCAGACTCCTACACAGCATTTCTTTTCATGTAGGGCGTGTAAGTGAGTGAGGGGTGAACTGAGGTAGCCGCTGAACTTCCAGATGCACAGGACGTAGCAGAGCAACTTCACTAGTTCCTTCTCTCTGTTTGACTCTCCCTGTCTTTCTCTCTGCCCTTCCCCACCTCTCCCTGCTGCCTCCTCCTGTTCACAGATCTGGCTGAGAACCAGGCACGAACCTGCCCGTCCATCTGATTGAGCAAACCTGAGAACCTGACACCTTCAGGGGAAAACAAGGCAGGCATGCTGGCAGACAAACAACACTAGCATCATCCAACTGCGAGCAAAGATCCTGGAATTCCACCAATTTCAGTGGAGGAAGTGATGAACATCTGTGTGCATGGAGGGGAAGAAGTCGGGCATGTTTAGGCAATGCTGTCTGCCCAAGAGTTATAAAACACCTTTAAAAAAAAGAAAAAAAAAGCTTGTCTTCTATTCTTGCAGTTACCTTAGACTGAAAGCTTTGGTCTAGGTTGTACCCGCTCTGGGTGAAGTGGAGTGCCACACTGAGAACTGGGCCGATGTGTAGTTGGAGGACTTGAAAACCCAGTGGCAGTGTATCGACATTCATCACATCCATTGTCCTGTAGTGCGCCGTTGTGCTAACGCTCCTCTGCCTTAACGCTGGGCCCCCCTCGCTATCACTGCAGCACAGTTCAGTGAGTAATGGGCAGCGCTAACCGCTGGCAAAGTGAATTTCACTCACGGCCGTACACGAGACGACAGTTCTGGAGGAGAGCCAGAACACATTCATTGCCATTATCTCCAGCAGGGCGTCCTCGTTCCTTCCTCTCCTCTTATACAGAAAGCACTTCAGCAGGGTTTCACGTGGGAGACACAGCAGAATAAACAGACACTTGAAACACTTTACATAGTTTATAGTTAGCAACAGTAAACCCATTCCTATATCCAATTATCTGGGTGGGCCCCAAGTTCTGACAGTGAAAGCCTTTGTCCAACTCCTACAGTGACACTTTTTAAAAAAACAAAAAGCCCAAAGCTAATTGCACAGCTAAGTGCTTCGGTGGTCTACCGGTACTTATCTAGACTAAAGAAGAATTACTACCGCTTCTGTTTAACACCTGATGATAATCTGTCAAAGAAAATTGTCTTAAATAGGTTTATAGTTGATTTGAATTATGCTATAACATTATGTACAGTCATTTAATTTATAAAGACAATGGTTTAGAGCCTCATATTTGACTGAGACAGTTTAGATATAATCCCATCATCTTTTACAGATTGTGGCTTAGAAAGAGCAGTGGAGAAGAAGCAGTGTGCTGCTGCCTGAAGAGGAATGTAAAAAATTCTAATGAGGTGGCCGCCTAGCTGCTGAACTGCAGCAGTTCGGAGCTGGGTTTTAAAAGTGGAAGTCTGCTCAAGGCTGTACTTTCCCTCTCCTTGCCCTTCCTCCCTGCCTGCCTACAACCCTAGGACTCCATTAGAGACAGGGAGCTACTGATGCACATAGACAGGTACATGCAGAGACAAAGACCCGAGCACACACACACGTGCACACACATTCATGCACAGCAAAACCTAGAAAATAAGACAGCAACATCTACACAACAACAGAGATTGTGCTTATGAGAACAATCCCTGGGAACTGATGACTGATGGATACCCGTTTCTGAAGCTAAACCACTTGTTGTTTAATCATAAACAGCACTTTTGTGTCTCGCACCGGTCCGCTGAGATGTTATTTCTGGAAACCCTGTCTCAAACCAAAAATATCTTTTCTTTGAAATTTCATGTTTGACATGCAAATTATGGTCTCTTTATGATCTCCGTGCAGAAACTACTCAGACTGCCCAGAATAAAAAGATCACCCTATGCACAATTCAACTTTCCAAAGATACCTCTTAACAAAAATAAACAATAAAATGTAAAATGTCTGTGAAAATAAAGAGGCTGGCCAAATATAATCTTTTTTAAATGCTTCTGTTGTCACTGGAAATCTTTATTGCCATTTCTTCTCAAACTGTACACTGCAGACACTGTTCCCAGGTGGAAGCTGGTGAGGGATTTTATTCTTGTTGCCTAGCGATGTGAGGATGTTGCAATGAGCATGTAATTTACACGGATGCTCTGACTAGCTGCTGTTCATTTCCTGGTGAATAACCTGTTCTCTCACTACAGATCTGTGTTGCTTGTGGACTTTTACGGAGGTGTATGCTGAATTAATAAAATTATTTTATCCAAGTATAAGCGTTTAAGACTGGCCAGCACCGCAGTCTTGGATAAGAACCGAAAATCATGGTCAAATAATTAATTCAGCAAAGTAGTGGACAACTTTGTACATCCATTTCTGTGAACAATTTCTTCTTCTTTTTCAACACAGCATCAAGGGTTAACAATTTTTCTACCTCGGTACCAAGAGGCATCTTTGGAGTCTCCATTTCTGGGCACAGTTTACGTGCATTCACTTTCTCAGTTTCTCCATCGGAAGCATGAACGCTTTGGAAAAACCTTGGCTCTAAAACAAAGAGATTCTCTGTGTGTGGCACCGGCACTATGTTGATATAGTGCCATGAAGATAACTGCAGGAAACCTTGGTACAACTGGTGGCATGTTGCCAGCAGCTGATGATGAAGACCAAAGAGCACTGTCACCTGACTCTCACCTGGTGGTACTCATTAAGCACAGTCAAACTGGCACTATCATTTGAGCTGTTTTTCCTGAGTAGCCACCAAACACAAGTTGGCCCACAGTAAGCGTGTCCACAGCAGTTCTGCCCTTTGGGGCCCTTATATGGCTTTTCTATGGGTAAGCCCACAGAAAACCCATATGTTACCCTTATAGGTTGGTTGCCATGTCCCATAGGAATTTTGCTTTTTGGGGCACCTTAGAGGGAAATCTGTGAGCATCCCACAGTGACTTTGCCCACAGAAAACCCATACGAGGTACATGTAGGGTTGCCCACATGGGGCCCATAGCAGTTTTGCCCTTTTGAGTCTCCACGAGGGTTGGCTCATGCAGGTCAATAGGCCATTCTTAATAAATGAAAAAGGGAGAAAAAAGACTGAGGTATACCAAATTACAAAAGAACTGGACTGAAAATCAATGATAACAGGTCTTATGAAGTGATAAATCCACGACATGTTTAGTTCAAACTGGTGTCAAGAAGTAAAGAGATCAAGAGCGGTTAAACCTCTCTTGACAGAAGTTCTGTCATGGTTTGGGGCCGTACTTCAACCAGTGCTGTTGGTGATTTTTCCAAAATTGATAGAGTTATGAACACAAAAAAGTATAATCAGAAGTTGATCCTCCATGCAACAGGATGGATTGGTAATGGCTTCCTTTTTCAGCCGGCAATGATTCCAAACACGCTGTCATCCCTGGATAGAAAAACATACAACAGACCACCCTCAGTCATGGACAGGCCTCCCCAGAGCCTGGAGATAAAATTGAGATTACTGTACTCTAAAAATCCTAGAAATGTGGTTTCGAGCCAGATGCTTACTCTGAATAACACTTTTAGGAATCTTGGAGTCATTTTTGATGTCATTCAATACACATTTTGAACAAATATGTAGGACTGCGTTCTTCCATTTGTGCAATATCTCCAAAATTAGAAATATCCTGTCTCAGAGTGACGCTGAAAAACTAGTTCATGTATTTATTACTTCCAGGCTGGACGACTGTAATTCATTATTATCAGGATGTCCTAAAAACTCCCTGTAAAGCCTTCAGTTGATCAAAACATGATGCAGCAAGAGTCCTGACAGGGACTAGAAAGAGAGAGCAGATTTCTCCTATATTGGCTTCCTGGTAAATGCAGAATTGAATTTTAAATCCTGCTCCTCACATACGAGGTCTTGAATAATCAGGCCCCATCTTATCTTATAGTACCTTATTACCCCATTAGAGGTCTTCACTCTCAGACTGCAGGCTTACTTGTGGTTCCCAGAGTATTTAAAAGTAGAATGGGAGGCAGAGCCTTCAACTTCCAGGCCCATCTTCTGTGGAATCACTCTACTCTTAATATTAGTCTTAAAACTTCCCTTTTTGATAAAGCATATATATAGTTATGGCTGGATCAGGTGACCCTGAATCCTCTCTTAGTTCTGCTGCAATACGTCCAGGCTGCTGGGGGATTCCCACGATGCAGTGTTTCTTCTTCAGTCACCGTTTTCACTCACCATGTGTTTATACACTTCTCTGCATTTACTTGCTTGTTATTATTAATCTCTGGTTCTCTTCCACAGCATGTCTTTTGTCCTGTCTTCATCCACTTACCCCCCAACCGGTTGCGACAGATGGCCACCTATCCCTGAACCTGGTTCTGCTGGAGATTTCTTCCTGTTAAAAAGGAGTTTTTTCTTCCCACTGCCTCCAAAGAGCGTGCTCATATGATTGTTGGGGGTTTTCTCTGTCTTCTTTACTGTATATCACTGTAGGGTCTTTACCTTAGGATAAAAAGCACCTTGAGGCAATTGTTGTTGTGATGAGGTGCGATATAAATACATATTTTCATATTATTGAACCCAAACTTTTATTTATAGCTATATCTATATAAGGCAGACATAGATGTCTATATAGAGCTAGCATCTATCTGTACATAATGAGTACTTTGGACACAGTCTGAACATCAGAAAAGTCAGCCTGCTGAAAGTCATACCAACTCTAATGTAAGACCCTTTAAAAAAGGAAGGAAAAGAAACAGCTTGAGAGATGTAATTTGGCAGGCCTGCACCACACAGGAAATCTATTTAGAACCATTTCTAAAACAGTCTACCTCTCATCAACTATTCTGTCATTTCCTGCAGGTGAACAATATCTGCAATTTATATGGGAAAGTTTCCCTGCAACGTCCTGAGAGAGAAAGCTTCAGTATTCTCGACCAACTCATCTTTCAGCTTCTGCTTTTACAGACAACGACCAAAAGAAAATGAAAGGCAGTTCCTGTTGTTGTTCTAATGCATTTGAATTTAACCACAGTTTTACTTCTATTATAAAAGAAAACCTCAACTTTCCACACTGAACTGAAAAAAGAAACTGACCTGAGCAACGGGGCCAACAATGCAAAGAGAGCATTTCCCAGCAGCGGGCCTTGTTAAACACGGCTGTGACGACTGGGAGGTGTTTCTAGGGCTGGTCTGTTTACTTTATTCACCCTACAAAAGGTAAATTCCCTCTCTTAATATCTGAAGAGCAGTGAACCTATTTGTTACCAAACAAATACTCCCAGCTCAGCATGGGTCTGGCACACTCCACTCTATGTGCTCATGTATATGTGCTGGGATGAAGCAGTTTCATCAATTGAGGATTAAAATAGAAGGATGGGAGGGCGAAGCTGCGGTATAATTAACAGTGTTGATGCAAGGAGGAGGGTTGAGAGAAGAATCTGTGGGCTTGCTGTCTATAATTGAGCCCCTTCACATGCTAAAAGACGGGGGATGGGACTTAGCCAGGGGTCCCAGCAAACACTTCCAAGCCTGCTATTACTTCATTCTTGGATCACAGGCACTTGTGAGCAAAGCAAATCAGAGTAAGCCCTTAGTGCTTCTCACAGTAACGTGCACAGATTAATTTTGACTGTTCCACTGGAGCAGCGTCTCTTCATCGTCATTTGCAGCACAACAGTGGAGCTGTATGAAAGTTTGAACTGGGATAAATACCGGGGGTCATGAGATGTCAATCAAAATGTTAAGTAGATCATGGTTTTCTGATTGAACATCACTGGACGCCCCAGGCTGCGGGCACCCAGTGGTCATATACACACTGCATGCCAGGAAACTCATGTCCTAGCTGTCCAAACACCAATAGAGTAATCAATAATATTCCTGAAAATCAACACACTTGGAAACAGAAAACACGTGAGCTACACACAGTTGTTGTTAGAAATCCCGTTTATGGCCACATTGTTCCAATTGGAAACAAACCAATCAATGTTCAAATTTTAGCCCTATGAGTTCGAGCTTAGGGCTCTCAGGATGTTGGCCAATCAGTTGGATCACATTGCTCTGTCATATGGGGTAAAAGGAGCAGCATAACCTACAAAGCACCTCCAGTGGACCTGCATAATCCTTGGCTTCTCTATTGTCTTGTGTCTGTGAGCTTCCAGATCAAATTGCATCAATGTGCTTGGACCCTGTTGTACTTCCTTGTAAGTCCATCCATTCACTTTCTTAACCACTTATCCAGCTACAGCCACAGGATCTGGAGCCCATCCCAGCTGACAATGAGAGAGAGGCAGCGTCAACCAAACACAGTTTGCCAGACCGCCACCAGACTGACACAGACTTACAACCACCCACATCCACGCTTAAAGCCAATTTAGAATCACTAATTAACCTTTGGACTGTGGGAGGAAACCAGAGCATCCGGGGAAAGTCCACAGAGTCCAAGGACACCATGCAAATGTCCCGGAGAAAGTGTATAAGTCTGTATAAGTTCTATATTTACTGCTGCATAAAATGCAAAAAAGTTCAACTGTATTCATGAGCAAGACCAGTGGTTTGGAATGCAGGAAGGGTCAAGAGAAAGCATTTACATCTTTGCATACAACCGTGGATTAGCAGCAAGGTCAGCTAACGGCAACCTGTCACATTTTTACAGCTGAGGTGTTGATATGACAGATGCCTGCAATGTTTGGAAGTCATCCACTGCCCTGTCCTCTGCCTGATTGCACAGGTAGCAAACAAGCTGAATCACAGAGAGATGTGAAAAAGGAATCCTGATAAGATCGCCCTTACCACAGTAAAGAAAAGCGCATTTATTTATCACAAAGGCAGAAAACAATCATAGCATGGATAATGCAACAGCAACCTTGTATCTATTGCTGGAACAGACACTAACTCAACATTCAGATGCACTGAATCAGTTAGGAAAAAAGAATGAAAGCAGTGTGACACAGTCACAGCAGATACTCCGAGGGGCTGAACTCGCATTTATAGAATTATGTAGATTCATTTTAAATGGTTTGTCTGGGCATGTTGTAGCAAAGTGCTGTTAAAAGAAGCGGCACAGTTCTTACAGTGTGATTAAGCAGGTTGGGGGAGGCTGGGACCTTGCTGAGCCAACTTGAGAAACATGACCTCCACAGCAACAGCAGAACTGACCACGGCCTATTTAAAAAGCCCACAGAGAATGTAATCTAATCTACCATAAGTTGCTCTGTGCATCCTCTTCAGTTAATTTCCCTCAGTCAAACTGATCTTTCAATCGATCAACAGCTGTTTAGCCCCTAAGCATGCCTCTGCAGCAATAAGGAAATGCACATAAACTCATTCAATTACACAAATTGATGACTGGGATGTATTGCAGCAGTACGGATTTTACCACAGACAAACATATGACGGACACAATGGGACCTTTAGCTGAGAGAGCAGTGGGTAAAAAGGAAAATACAGCCAGTCATCCTGGAGTGCCAAAGTCAAGGTGAAGGCTTGATTAATAGCCCCTTACACCGGTATCTCCTCTGAGGCCACCGCTAGTGCACAAGATGTCCACCGTTTTATAATTAGCCCTTTTAAGTTGAAAAATAAGGATTAGTTCTTGCCAGATAAGCATTTTACTAAGGTAACGGCAATGTGATGCAGTCAGTACAAAGGACATGGGTACTTCAGTACAACACAGAGACGGCAACAAAGGAAGACCTTCTTGTTGTTACTCTCACAGGAAAGCTCAGGGGATTCTCTGGGATGTCTCTCAAGAAGCCTTGCTGACTGTGCTGTCCCCTCAACCCCCTCACAGCTTGCCGGGCAGTCTAATTTCCGAACTGAAGGCAGGTATGCTTCAGTAATCAGGAGGTCAGAAATAGCAGGTAGCTTCTTGATGCACAGTTGAGCAGCTGTGAGGCTCGATGAGGACTCAAATTTCAACAACAGCAACAGCAGCAGCGTGGCAAACTTATACATGTAAACCGTTTCCAGTCATTGATTTGGGCACGTGTCCAGTGCACGGCCCAGTGCACTTCCAGTCCAATTACAGTCAGGCCACAAGGTTAATCAATTCATACAGTCATTTGGACTACGATAAGTCAGCTAGTGTTGCATAACAGTGGTGCCCTGCTAAATCACACTCTGCCAAAAGAAAAAAAATCACAGTGCAAACCTGCACAGCATGCTGCTCCTGCTGTACTGCACCACATTAATGGCACACTCCAGCCAGCCCTGCAACTGGAGTTTGAACCTATTATTGAGCCAGTCTTATGCAAACCGCATTTAACTACAAACAACAGCTCAGGGAGGAGGGTTTCTAATGCTTTTGTTCCCCCTGGTGCCGAAATGTACAACCCCCCCCAAAATAAATAAATAAATACAAATAAATTAACATCTGCTTTGCTAATCACACAGTGTCAGGCACTTGTCCCAGTAATTGTTCTGTTTTGATTTTGGTGTACTGATGAAGACTGAAGCTTTGTGTGAGCCCCTCATTTGCACCTTTCACTATGTTTTTCTAGCTCCTGCTGGGCATTTGAACACATTTAGCCTTCTAGGATCTTTTGAAAGTGAGGCAGAAGTTGGACATTTAGGACACACCAAACTAAAAATTTATCCAGCTGTATGTGTTCGCTTTGTCAATAGCAAACAAGCCACTTCTGACTTCTTCCTTATCAGTATTCTACTCGAGTGTACGTACCGTGTAAACACAAGCAAAGCAACGACTTCACCTTACCTCCTCCCAGTGCCGATAAAGACAACTGCTGAACTAAGCACCAGAGCCATTGAGGGACTGAAAGAAGTGGCCAGCGTAAGGTGACATATTCAACTTCAAGAATGTCTATCAAACATAGCACATGCCCAGCTTTCAGTTTCAGCTGAATTCTTTGAGTTGCAAAGCTAGCCTGGCCGGGTATCCAGGAATACATCAATGAAATACACAGGAAACAGGCAGTGAGAGAGGAAAGGCTGGGAAAGCAGCCATGTTTGTTATTAACCAGCTCTATCTGGCCTTTGCACCTGGAGCAACATGGAAAAAAACTATGGCCTATTTTATCAGAGAGCATACTATTGCACCCCGGTTAGACTATTTACAACATATATTTATATTTATAGAGAGAGAAACTTACAGTATTTGCTCATTATAAAATTGAGTGAGGTACTAAAAAAAAAAAAACTATTACAAGACAAGTGAGTAGGACATTCTCCTGCACACTTCAGTCAGTCCACTTGAGGCTATTTATCTAAAAAGTCATCTGAACCTTACAGACTGAGCCTTTGGTCCACAGTGGTCTCATTCTTCCCTCTCAAACAAGAGCAAAACAGGGACTCAGAGTGGAAAGAGATTCCCTGGTTCCAAAGGCAAAGGATGTGGAATTTTGGAACCATATGAGAAGAGGGGAATTTCGGTACAGGAAACAAAGCACAACACGGACTACAGCTGGTGTTGTTAAATAGAGTTCTGGGGCAAACCTTACGCAGCGTTTTGTTGTGCCAGCATTCCAGTTTTACTACACGTCACATGGTAAAAGGCTCCTGAACATAATAATACAATCGTAAACATGAACAAGAATGAGGATAAGCTGATCAGACCTGTCTACGTATTGATATCTGTTCTGAGATCAGCCGTGGCAGAGCCCTTGCGCATTCCTGCCTGCTTCTCAGATTTCGGTCCACAGGAGGGGGGACAACGGCAGAACCTCTGCGGTTTTTGTACGTGGAATTATTTTCCAAAGCTGCCCGCATGGTCTCTGTATGAGGCTCGGGCCTGCAGCTCTGCTTGATGTTTGGATTCTTCACTGAGTCGGAGTTCTGTAATCCATTCCAGAGAGAGTGTGCAGGCCAAAAAGAGACAGTGTAGCAACTGGCAGACATGTCGAGACAATACCAAGCACGTCGCTGCTGTGTGGCAGCGGGGATAGCCTGCAGCAACACATCATCATCAGAATCCCTAGTTTTCATTATGGAACATTTCACTTTTTTAAAGTGGTTGTTTACCAATCCTTCTTCTTATTTTTTAAAAACGTTCTCATCTCTGTCCCACGTCAGACTATTTTCAGCTTGTGTGCGAGGTTCGATGGGAGCAGAAAAGGGGAATTACACAGCGTCTGATCTCGGCATGACTGTGGGTTTTGGTTTGGGTTTGAGAGTTGGAAGCAGGATGACAGAAACCAGAGAGGTCTCTTTAGTTTATGACTGCAGTGTATATTGTGACAGACCACCAAACGGAGACCAAACCCTTCAGTCAAGGTCAGAGCCCAGCCAGCTTGCAACACCTTCCACCTGTCCCACCGTTCAGCCTCCCAGGGTCAGCAATCTCCCACACCAATAATTACAGTGCGTCCAAACCGCTGCACATTTTTGCGAGGTCAGAAACTTTGCGTCAGGTGGGATGGAGAAGGGAGTGATTTCCTCTTTGTCTGGACCCATTTACTCTGTGACAGAGCTCTGAAAGGGGATTACATCATCACTATTGTGGCTTCCGAGCCCTCTGCTTTCCTCCGCCGGGTGGTATAAAGTGGACCGTCCCACCCAGACAAAGACAGAGCATTCCAACAGTTTAGCAAGCAGGAAATTCAGACCCACAGTCACACCTCATTAAAGTCAAACTCATCAACCTCTCAGTCACCAGCAAAAAAGAAAGAAAAAAAGACCCTCACTCTGAAGAATCAGAGGCCATGTTACCATCAGGTCATTTGACTTCTGACTATGAGCTGACTAATACCAGTCAGACACTTCACTCGTAAAAACTGAGGAAGCTTCCCCTGTCTTTTCTTTTTTCTTTTGTCAAATCTGTTACAAAAGCTTCTGTCAAATCCAGGAAAAAGTGACTCATGTAGGAGGGGAAAAAATCTGCCTTGTAACTGACATTGACCACATTGGTACACCACTTTTTATCCAGGGATGCATCTCAAGGTCTGTTTATTTTGCTGTCCAGTGAGAGGTGTGTGCGCAGGCGTCACAGTCTCAGAAATGACTTTGTGACGGTAAGAGTCACCACACCACAATGAAAAGAGTTCAGTCAGTATCGACTTTAAGAGCGCTGATGCACTTTGAACCTGAGCATTAATGAAAAAATAATAATAATACTAACCTCATCTTTCTTTGTATAATATAAACAGTTAATTTAAGCATGTTATGAAGACCACTTAGCATATCTGCAGCGCATACATTCCAGAGTAACAAATTATAAATCAGCACAATGCTTCTCTTGTTGTTCCCTTTTATCTTTGCTCAAACTATTCCCTCCGAGCCAATGCACAGGAGACAATGATAACATAAGCTCAACTTAGCAACAGGAAGCATCCTTGTGTGAACGTGCGGGCACGTTATAGAAAAGACCCTACTACGAATGAAGAACACCAACAATTGTTGTGCGAGAGATGCAACACAAAGTGAAAATAGCAACACTGTCCTCCAGTAATAAAACAAGGGGAGGACTACGTATGCTGATAAGGAACGTGAGAAGCAGAGACTCTGCTAAACAAGCAGAGTTATCTATTCTGAAAGTAGTCTCATCCAAATCTTTGGGCAGATCTTATCAACTGAACTAGCCTCTCATCCCCAAATGAACCGTTACAGGCCCACACAGTGAAAGAAATAAAACAGAGCAAGTATTTTTTCCCCATCCAACAAGATCTTTTTCATCATCTATAATAAAAATAACAATAGAAAAAAGCAAGAAGCAATCCAATGTATTTGCAGAAGGCAAAAAAGGGACAAAACTGAGAGTAACTAAGCAGTAAAAGTGGAAGTGAAGCTGTATGATCAGTCATGCCAGCCACACTGGGTCAGCTAAGCTTATCAAGAAAGCTAAAAATCCCAGATCCTTGCCCAAAACCAAACTACAAAGTTTCCCCTTTTTCACCTGACTCAAGTTGTCCAACTGCAATAAACAGTGCTTCTGTAACACACACTCACACACCATGATTCAGTTATGAGCAGCCACCCCTCTATTGTATTTAATTCCCTACCTGCTTACTTGTAACCGTTTCACTGTAGTTGATGTTTTGTAAAACATGGCCCCCTCTGGACACAACGCTGCCCTGTGAAAGTAAACTCTGAAAGGTTAAGGTCTGTTTGTTTCTGTCAAAACAAAACTCCCAGCCCTTCATTACCAGATCTTTCCTGTTCACACGCGCTGCTGCCACCACTGCACTGGTGTGCATGCCCTCTGTATTCCAAAACAGCCTATGTGAGCACAGTTGGACACAGAGGCTGGAGTGCACTCCACACATCCACATCAGGCAGAAATAAACTGATAATCTCATCAAGAATGGCACTGGATACTCAGCGTGGAGGGAGGGGGGCATGACTTGCAGAGAGCCCTGGTGGCCTAATCTATACAAGCAGATGCTGAGCCAGGGCAGGCTGTAAACAAATCTCTCAAGACAGATGTGGCAATCACCTGGTGCGTGACAAGCCTTCTCGTGTGGCAACAACGCGGGATACGCCACCTCGGAATTTTTTTTCCGGGTGGTGACAGACGTATATCCTCCAGTATGTGGCTTGAACGATGCCACCTGTGAATCGCAGAGAACAATGCCCTTGACATACACGGCGACGCAGCGGATATGTTTTGACAGCCACCCCGATAGCCTCACCACGCCAGCCCCATTAGTTCTGATAACAATGATAACACTGCGCACTGGCTTTCCCCCTGCACCTTCACACGGCACGAGGATGTGCTTTGTCCTCCTCACACAGATGTTGGGTGCAGGCACCCCCGCGCATGACTTCGTAACGCCACTCACCTTTTCTCATAGTGGTTGTCACACAACACGAAGCAGTCTTGCTTTTCTTTCCTCTCCCCCCTTTTGTTTCAACTCGTAACAAGGTGCTCCAAGTCCGAGACACAAACTACGCAGCAGCTCTGTTGGCTGCCGTCGCGGGGGGGGGACACACAAAAAAAACGTGCTGGCTCCGGTTCAGACCGAGGACGGCCCGACGTCTTCCTCTGAACGGCAACTTGGAAGTTTGATAGAAAGTTACGGCTTTGCCTCGCTGCGGTATGCAGCTGCTGGAGGGATGAGATCATTCAGGCAGCCTCCCCTCTCTCTCCCTCTCTTTCCCTCTCCCTCTCTTTTCTGCCCCGGAGTCTCGCGAGAAGGCTTAGCGGGGGGAAAAGCAAACGTTGCCGTGGCAACAGTGCTCACCTGTAGTGAGTGGATGGTCAGAGGGGAAACGAAGAAGTCTCACTCTACTTCAAGTGACCCCAGGTTAAAAAGCACGCAGTTTATTCAATAGCAGATGAAACTTGTCATGTTTTAGCCCAAAGCTCTTTAAGCTCGCTCCAGTCACACCGCTCGTGCATGTTTACTGCTGCGGAGTTTAATGTGAAACAGACAGTTAAGGCCATTAGGTTTGACCTTTGAACCATTATCTAAATCGACTTCAGTTTCAATTGTTTCAAATCATCAGTCAAATCTGATTGGTTAAACAAAAAGCCCTTTTGAGTTTATGACGCATCCACGTTGCAAACTGTGTATTGCGACCCACTGTTGCAGGGTCAGTGTGCAATTTTAAAAGCATTTCATTGAATTGGAAAGCTATAGGAGTCCATATTTTTCTTAGTGTGTTCAGAGCTTTTACTAAAGCTGTCTTTAAACGAACTTTTAGAGTCGGAAGCGAATTGATGGATGGATGGAGGGAGAGTGAGTCACCTGTTGAAAATAACTGATCTTTGGTGATATTTTTCTGCAAGCTGTGAGTAGATGGGAGCAGTGTAGAGGGTTTAAGGAGAGGCCCCTTGCGCTGCTCCTCTTGCTTCTCCCCAACGGGCGTGAAGCTTTTCCTTGCAGTCACACTGAGGGAAATCAAATGCCCTGGCGCATCACGACAGCATGGATATGTAAATATAATATGCAACGAGACTAAGTATTACTACAATAACCACAGCCACTATAAGTGGAAGTAAAACCCGTGAAAAGTATCACTTTAGTGCAGAAACGGCCCTAGGCAAGATTTTAGGTGGCGCCCCCCTACATCAGCAGTGTAGTGTAATGTTGTAACAAATAATATTTCTATTAAATAAGCTTTACTTTGCATTTTAATTAACGTGGGATTATTTTTTGTATTTAGAAATAATAGTACCAACTTTTTTTTTTTCAACATTTGTGGCACTGGCGTGGCGCCCCCTGATGGACGGCGCCCTTAGCATTTGCCTATACGGCCTATGCCACGGGCCGGCCCTGCTTTAGTGTTTCTAAATGTACCCACCTGCCATGAGGTCGCCGTGTGGCCTGTTGTGCTGACGTAGATGTCAGCATATGTGCACAAAGCCCTGCGCGAACCTGCAAAGCAGGCCTTGCAAACAGTGCAGACTTTGCATAAAAAGCTAAAGCTGCATGGCAGGTCATAACACAGCTAACGAGGTCACCGTTTACCCTACATGGATGACTTTGGGTTTGTCTTAAGGTGTCACTGTAGTGATAAAGCATTCGTGTAGCTGCATGGTTTCAGCATGTTTTTACTTTAAAAATGTAGGTCTGGAAAATTAGTGTGGGAGGCTCTGAGATAATTTTAAAAAGGGATTCATCGGGCAAGAGGAAGCATAATTAGAAGATTGCGCTGTGAATTTTTTGAAAGGCTGTTTCAAATAATTCCACATCCTCCCCACTGTCTTTAAAGCTTCATTATTATGCCTACTCCAGCTCTATTTTGGTCGTGCTTACATCAGTGGAGCGCATCTTTATGTTTATATATGGTCCAACTAAAAATCACACCTCAGTGGGAGACGAATTTGGTTTGAAGGTTTTATTCCAGTGCAAACATTATGTGTGTGTGATGAATGTTAATTCACGAGAGAAGTTTAGGATTAAATCAGCAGCACCATCTGCTGGACGAACAGGAAAAGAACAAGAAACAAAAGGATGTGATAAAAAAAACAAAACAAAAAACATCAAAGTGATCATTTGCCTCATGCATAATGTACATATGTGTAAACTTTTAACTACACTGTTCATTCATCCACAACTGTTAAGCACTTATAAGGCCTCCGATGATATTCCCTTATTCTGTTTTAGAACATCACCCTCATTTAATAAGACTCAACGGTGTGGAGGACAGCATGACAGCTTTGAGAGTTATGGATGAGAAGTCATTAAGAGATGGAGGCTATTCTTAGGTCTTAGTTAATCTTAGCAGTCTTTGAATGTCAGGCTCTATGTCAATGGTGGGGAATTTTTTGCTGTATCGCTTAAAGGGTTCTCCCTCTGGCCCAATGAGGAATTTCTCAAAGTTCCAGGAGATATCCGTCCTGCTGATGGGGCTCCAAACCAGAAATTTGGGGTCCTGAATGAGAGAATTTGGGTCGTCATCGGGATAGGGGAGTTTGTCTTTCAGATAGGCAAAAACTGGGTGGGTATTTGTTCCATTGACGTCACACTTCTCGAAGATGGTAAAGATGGGCTTGAAGCCTCCGCCTGGACGCACGTGCTGCAGTGAATTCAGGATTTCACCATTGGTGCAGTTCTCCTGCAGAGCACAAGCATTCATTGGTTTCACTACGATAGCGAAGATGATTAAAATCCTACTTCAGTATCAAACCATCAGTACCAGATACAGTTTGCACACTATTAAATGATGCAATTCCTGTAACTTGCTTTAGGAAAGAGGAAATACACTAATGCCAATAATACAAGTCAGACTTTAACTCAAACCAGACCCAGGTAGGATTGGGAAAAGGAAAATGTCTGTGACAACAACAATAACACAGAACTGGTACATTAAGTAATACATTTTAGAGGTTTTTAAGTGACTTCAAACTCTGCTGCTGAACTCACCTGATAGCCAAACTGATTGCAAGGAAAACCCAGGACCACCAGCCGATGGGGGTACTTGCTCTGCAGCTGGTTGAGCTCGCTGAAGTCCCGGGTGGTGGTTCCTCAGAGCGAGGCCACATTCTCTATGAGGACCACCCGTCCTCTGAAGACGTTGAAGTCCACAGAGTCTCCCTCCAGCGTGGTGGCCCTCAGGTCGTAGAAAGTCTTCGCGATGAACGTCATCTCGTCCTCTGGTTCTGCCACAGCGGAGGCAGAGGGGATCTCGAGCTGCCTGTATCCAAGCGCTTGGTCACCTGATTCATTTAGGGCAGAAAGTTGCCTTTGACAAGGATCAAATGGCCCTGCGGGAAAGTGATCTCCATCTGCCATCCTATACTCTGAAGAAGTCCGAAATAGATTAATGTAACTAATTGTCTTCTTATCAGGATTTTTAAAGTTTTATCAAGTAAACTGACTTTCTTGAAGTGAATATAATTATATTCTCAAAGAGTGTTTTAGGGATAAAACTTGCACGTACTTCCTACTTTACAGCATCTCTGTAACATGTATCAGTTTTCTCTGTCATCAAAAATTGAACATGATCCCCCGTCTTTCACGGAGGGTGATTAAAAATGAATGAATCTGTCTGAACTCTTTCAGGACTTCACTCCTTGCATTCTAATGTAATGACTCAGCAAGGTCCCGACACATCTCATTAGCTTTAATATGAAAACTTTCATTTATTAACCCGTACAGTGGTTTTGTTATTTTTTTTGTAACAACCTGCACATATCATTTCAAAAAAATTACATACAAGTGGCAACTTGGCAGAGCCTGAGTACATTACTTCAAAGAGCGGTAACACTCCTTTAGCACACAATGCCAATCACATTTGTAACGCAAACATTCGTGATGATAATGCATGAGCAAGCATTCAAGGTCTTCGAACATGGCACGACAGAATCTCCGTCAAAGGAGGATAGTGAATTATGTAAATAACTCCACCCCTGCTGGGTTTGAATTTCGAGGTGTAAATAATTCAGCTCTGTCCTCCGGCTTCTTCGTCATTGCCTCCATCCTCTTCCTCCGCCCTCCTCAAATAAACGATTGTTGATTTGAATCCACAATTCACCTACAGCACCAACCAAATTATTCAATTTTAAAAAATATATTAACAAAATGTGATGAACAAGTGACGAAGCAGCTGCTCGGTGCAAACCTGTATTTTAAAGGAGGAAATTGTGGGTATGGATAGTTTTATTACACAAAACCATGTTCTCTCTTTAAGATTCAGCGATCATGGAACAAAATTGGCCCTCTGCTGGTAGCTGCTTCTAAATGCATTTAACACAGTGTGATAAAAAAAAAAACTTACAAAAAGTGAAACCCATTCATTAAACCCCTGGGCCAACAAGTCACAGCATCCACAAAGAGGGCAGAGGGGGACCGAATCAAGTCAGAGCGCCTTCAACTATAAGCTGTGGCACCATGATGGCCATCTTGTTTCTAACAGGCGCAGCTCCTCTGAGGAAGGTGAGGGACTGTGCTCTCTTTGACTTCCTCCAGACCTGCCTTATCCAGATAGCTGTCCAGAGATCCCAACAGGTTGTCCACGTCCCTCTTGTGAGCCTGTAGCACGAGTTCTGTCAGACGTTCGAATGACTGGAGGAAGAAGGAAGAAAGAAAACAAAAGAATGCGGCGGGGAATTACCCAGAAAAAAATGTTGCCAAGAAAATGCACTACCTCACTGATGTTGATATTCTTGGAGGCACTGGTTTCAAAGAACTCCATCCCATAGGATCCTGCTAACTACAGACAATTGAAGCGCATATTTTTAGAAATAATAAAACTATTTTATACCTTTTTTCTCCAAAACTATTTAAATATAATTTAAAAAAATCAATTAAATGCAAAGGCGATACTCTGGCACAATAATACAGCACAGGGTGTCAACAGTGTGAAGATTTATACATATTATGCACTTGCATGGATGTAGGTGTATCCTTCAGGCTTTGCTGTGTGCTGTGTTAATATTATAACATGCAGTAAGAAGTTTATAAAAAGTTTTCTTATTTAGCGATATGATTTCACTAAATGTTTTAAACGTGGGAGGAAGCGTTTGTCTGTCTCAGCCTAACCAGATGAACAGTATTCTATTTTAAGAGACATGCTGGTATCAGCCATTAGTGTTTGGAAGCCGACTTTGATAGTAGTGCCTCTAAAAGCCTTTTCTCCCTGAAATAAGTTATGCCAGAACCATATTGCATATTTTCTCAATAAAAGTTCTTCTCAAATATGCAAAAGTGTTTTTTTAAAACCTCAAAAATAAAGTCAACATTATTCCCAACATGAGAGCAGCGACTGAGTCTAGTATAACTGAATATTTTGTAGTATTTAGTATCTAGATGGTCCTGGTCTGTGTGAAGAGCTCGGAGGAACGTTCATTCTGATGAATGACAACAGGGTCAGAAAGAGTTCATATTGGTGTTTCTACAACATGAACAACTACCCATCACACACATGATCTGTACAACCGTCCGGATTTTATTTGGGAGTGTTTTCAAGTCTTCACCGTGTCTTTGTGGTAAAAAGGCCTGAGGCTGTAGAAACAACTAAGAGCCTGCCGGCACAGAGATATTTGTGCGCACACTTCTCGAATCGAGCTGCCAAGTTGCCCGACAGACAGGTTGAATTTGTATGCAGTGTGTGGATTGTTTGTGTAGACTGTGCTTCGAGCTGATCTGGCAGCTTAAGTGACATTTATGAAACACACAAAGCTTTCCAGCGCAGGTATTACAGTAATCATCATCAAGTTTAAGGAGGTTAAATGGAAGAAACTGGAGGCCACCAGGAGACTGACTTACAATATGGGACTAATGTATATTATGATGTTGAGTACTTAAAACACAATCTCCAAATTAAAATCAATAATATACTAATTAAAGCACAGCGGAAAATAAGGCTCAATCAAACCTTGGTTCCTTGGTTCTTTGACACTTCCCTCCTGAGTGAATCATCACATTTGTTTCCTACCAATATGGTCTCCATTTTTTGGGTAGTATACTAGAAGAAAACAACAAAAACTGAAGTCAAGCACAGGGATAGTGGACTTCATCATCCTGTCAGTCACTCTAAGCCACTGATTGTTTAGCAAGCAGCTCAAGTTCAGTCAGCCAGAACACAAATACTGGACAGCTGCGAAGGGCAGCGAACAGAGTGCTTATTGCCTTACTTCATCCACATCACTGACCCACTTGGCTATGTGCTTAAAGGACAGCTTGTCTGTGACGTCGTAGACAAAGATGACACCCTGCATAAAAAGTGGAAAGAGGACTAAGGAATCAAAGCTGCGTTACAGAAATCCAAGTTTACTCTTGGCTGCTCATACTTGCGCCCTCCTGTAGTACTGTTTGGTGATGGTCTGATAGCGCTCCTGACCAGCTGTGTCCCTGTATGGAGGACCAAACACATATCAGCAAAAGGGAATCACCCATGGCAGCAAGTGTGAATGCAATGAAAGAAAAATGTCACTTACCATATCTGTACTCGCACCTTGGTTCCATCTACCTCCAGTGTTTTCATCTTAAAATCAATTCCTGACCAAAACAAAGAAAATGCAAATACAGATGTAAGCTGGGATGCAACCTCCAAAAATACAATCACAAACTGCCAACAAATGTCCCTGAGATTCCTCGGAGATACCGTTATCTAAACAGGTGTAAACGACACTGAGGGATTTCTGTGCTAGGAGACAGAATAAAGGTTTGCAACGTAACTTTGCTGGTTTCTATTCAACTAGTTCTTTTAATCTACTTCTTATTTAGTTTTCATCATGCTAGCAAAGCCAAAATCCACTCAAAGACAAACATTTCTGATCCTACACTATGTACAGTCATGTTAAAGACTCTCTGCAGTCCTGTGAGGAAGTGTACTCAGATGTACTTAACTGATCATCAACAAGTGTCATCACATCTATAAAGCCAGAAGTTCTGAAAGGTTTGCTGATCTGTCGCATATCCCAGAAGTAGATATCACAGTAAGTTTAACCCAAGTTCAGTGGCAGAAAATGGCAAAAAAAAAAAAAAGAAAACCAACCCTGGAGCTACATCTCAGACCCTACATGCCTAAATTAGCATCCGTCCTAGGGCCAGTTTAGAATCACCAATTTGCCAGCCATGCATGTCTTTGGACTGTGGGGGGGAGGCAAAGAACCTGGAAGGAACCCCTGCAGGAACAGAGAGACCAACCAGCCAGTGGCTTTGAACACAGGACATTCTTGCTGTAAGAGGCAGCAAGAACCCAGATCGTACTAACATCACACCTCCGATGTCTTTTGGACAAACCAGACCAAGGTGGAGATGTTTGGCCATGATGCACATTTGGCAAGAAACAAACACAGCATATCAGCACGAACCCCTCATACCATCTGTCATGCACGGTGGTGGAGGGGTGATGATTTGGGCTTGTTTTACCTGGGCACCTTGCAGTCATTAAGTCGGCCATGAACTCCTCTGTATACCAAAGTATTCTGGAGTCGCATGAGGTTATTGGCCCGACAACTAAAGCATGACCGAAATTAGCAAATTCAATAGTTTCTGTTATAGTCCAATGTGCCAATAAGCCATGACACTACAACTATGACGACTATACTACTGTCGATATATCTTGCAAGAAAAGATTAATGAAAAGACTGAAGAGATCCTTTCATTTGGCTCCTGTGATGGATATTTATAAGATCTTTTAACACTAGTGGCATGATTAAAGTTAGAATAGGATTGAAGTTAGAATAGGAAAGAAGTAGAGCAGGAAAAAAAGGAAACGTGTGATTCTGATCAATTGGACAACTTGGAATCTGTTCTCTGTTTCCTTCCATATTTGGCTCTGTTACATTTAACATTAAACCCTGAACAGTTTTTGTTTTTTTCTTTCCGTTACGCTGCCACCACACTTTGTGGAATCAATAAACTGTGTAATCCAACCCCAACATTGTGCTCATAAAAAAGTTTTCTGTCAGGCATTTCTTATGATCATTGACCATAAATACATTTTTGTTGGCGATGCAGCTTCCTAGCCCAGTTTGAGTGAAACGAAGAAGTGCTACTGAATCTGAAAATGCACCTACTTTACATAACAATCAAATCCCAATCTCACTGTTTTCAGTGTCTGTGAATGAGCTCCTCCTGTAGCCCGTTTCTGTCTCGCCCTAAGGATGGCTTTCCTCTTTTTGCAATTGTTCACTTTTATCATGTAAGAATCTGCGTTTATGTAATATATGCAAAGCTGTCCATTCATCCTGCATATCGGTATCCTTTTGTTCCAGCGCTTCTCTCACTGCCTGATGCAGATCTAAAGGCACGGCTGGTGATTTTCTTTTAGCAATGATTTCATCATCAGACACTATTCCAAATATCCAAATCCCATGTAAAGCCTTTCCACTCTGCATTTTCTGGTGTGACTTGACCCTGATTATGCTCCACAGTCTAACAGGTAAACAGGGCCTACCACATTTTGTTCCATTAGTATGTGACACAATCAGGAAAAGTGGCAGTACTGATATGAAGCACTAATGGCCTCATCAATCCGCAAGTTCCAATCAAGGGGGAAAAGATATAAGATAGCATATCAAATAATTTGAGAGCAGAAGAAATAGTCGTCTCCCTTCCCATTTCCAGTACGCTGGTGACAGAGACGTACTTTATCAGACCTCTTCTACGTGTCTAACCTTTAAGCAAAAACATTCCATCTTATACTTTCATTGTGCTTTAGCGTGGGCAACAGAAAGCCTTCTAGGCAAACTTTCCCATGTGAGGCTGTTTGAACTTGAGGCCCTTTAATCCTATAAGTAGGCCCACTTTTATATTCTGAACAAATGGGAAAGCTAAAATAAAATGCTCTGAATGTTAAAACCCTGCATCTACATTCATCCAGAGAAAAGAATTTCCCGGTGTTTAACTGGTTCAACCTGTGGGGAAAAAAACTGATATGAGTTTTGGAGAAAGCTTCACTGAAAACCTGTTGGATGGCTTACCGATGGTGGAAATGTGTGTAGTGTCAAAGTCACTTTCCGTGAACCGGCGCAACATGCAAGTCTTCCCAACCCCCGAGTCTCCGAGCATGAGCAGCCGGAACAAGAAGTCGTACTGTTTAGCCATGACCCAAAACTAAGCGATGATGAAAAAACATGCCTGTCTGATGCGGCGCTTGAAACTGGCTGCTTGTCCTCTGCTTGGGTGATGCGTTCAAGGCCCCTCGGAAACTTTCACGCTGAACTCAAAGAGCGCCACTTGATGCACTTTACAAAGGCAGATGTCTTGGAACGTTTTTCTAACATTTTTGTGGTTCGTCGTGTGCTTTACTATCACCTTCAAATATTTCAGTAGTACTTCACCATCCTACATGTCGTTCTTGGTTACGCCTGCAATTTCCTACGGCACTGGAAAGCAGCACACAACCTGCGTCTTTGAACGTTGTTTCCTGTAGAGGGAGCGTCAGGACACATCACACTGGCCCAAGTCTAAATTCAATATTTAAACAATGATTGATGTCATTTTATGTCGCAAATAAAAGTTTATATGTTCCTCGATGCTCATATTTTCTACTTTATCTCTAAATATGAGTGAAAAGACAAACACATATATCTCCGTGTGTAGCCAATCCAGTCCTTGTGATCTAGGAACATTTAAAGGTTTATTTCTACCAAAGTTTCAACAAATCCTTCTTATCATTTACCTTAATTCCATCAGCAAATTCTGATTCTCAAATCCTATTAAACCTGCCAGATTATTGAATTAACTGGCTCTTTAACTAAACCTGCATTTAACACCAAAAAAAGGATGCTGTTGGGGATGCCTAATGTGCAAAAATCAGGCTTCTTTTTTTTTACATTAAAAACACAGGAGTCACAAATTCATCCAAAATGGATAAAATAGTTTATTTATAGTTTCATAATAAAGGTATGCCTTATCTTGCAAGACAACCGTTGGCAGTATGTACAACATACCTGTAATTTCCATGGAATGGAACAAACAAATCTTATAAGGTACACACTAATTTATCTCTGCAAAAAAAAAGAGAAACATTCCCAGCACAGGCAAATCAAAGGGAAGGCTTTTCTTTGCAGAAACGACACCATTTAAGAGTATACAGTGTTATATACCACACACTGAAAAGGAACTTCCATCGACAAAAATAAAGGACAATGCCTTTAACTGCATTGTGCAACATTCAATATCAATGAGGGGATTTTTGAACCACAATTTATTTAAAAATATTAAAAATAGAGGAAAATAAATAGCTGAAACTTTGAAATATCAAGCCAAACATAATGGGAGTTCAGACATCAGATTATATAGGTATATAGATATATGGGTAAGAAATTCTTCTTGGTGCATGACTATAAATAGAGGGATTTCTTTGATTACACAACATTTCAAAAGACAAAACTTTTAGCCAACTACACAGAATAAGGAGGGCTGCATTTTGCATAACAGACAGGGTTTGTTTTTCCAAAAGCAACTTCACATTCTTTTCTGGAAAAATATTAATATTATTATTATTATTAAAAGGTAAGGTATTCCTACCCTTACCGTTTGTCAAAAGTCTCACACCTCCACCGGATTGGAGAGGTTGACCAAAACAACCAATAGGGAAAGGTTATTTTTGTAGCTTTACTCAAGTCTTGTCATCTCCACATATATGACTGGTTATTATGAGGTCTGAAAGGCATAAAGTCCTTCAAATCTGCAGAGCTGCCTCAATTTGGGGATTTTTTACTTTGTTGCTGGGCCACGAAAGGAGTGACAGGATGCTTGCCAGAAGGATAAAAGAAGGTAGAAGCGTTTTATACATAATAGCACCTCTCTCACACACGATCTCCACCTCGTCTCCTGGGCTAGCGCAAGAAGGCAGGGCTCAGTGCGGACAGGCAAGAGGAGCTGGGGCTGGTGGGTAAAAAGAGTCTGTCTAAGGAGCCGGGGTCCACCCAAATCTAGCTTAGCTCCAGGCGCAGCTTCTTCCTGTTTGGTGTCTCGTCTGATTCTGATTCAGAGCTGGAGTCGGACCCGCCATCAAAAGCGGACACAGCGCTCCCTTTGCGGTTTGTGTACAAGCTGCTATCGGAAGAGTAGTTGGTCTGGAGCTGAGTGTTCCCCTTGGCCTTCTCAAGTGCACGAACTGCAAGTCGTACACAAAGATAGAAACAAACGTTGTTTACGGCATCTGAGATTGAATCCACGTGACAAAAATGTGCGATACTTATTTAACAAGAGCGCCGCTTACCCTGCTGCTCCAGCAGTGCATTCTGCTTCTTTAGATCGTCAATATCTTGCTGGTGGGTGTGGTTTTTTCGTCTCATGTACTGGATGTACTCCGTGGCTTTGTCTAGAATCTGTGCTCGGGAAGCCTGTTTAACAGAATTCTGTGAGGCCCGTGTGAAAAAGCAGCCAATAAAGTGCATGAATCTGTTATACACAGTTCAGAGTGTGTTGCAATTTAATCTGGATTCAAATAAGAAGTTAACAAGAACTATTCCAGGAGTCAGCGACCTCGGGCAGATGGGTCAACGCTTGTTTTGTAGTACCGTATTAAACCAACAGCGCAGGCTGACCACAAATGTTGATGCCACAACTTTGCAGCAATGCAAACTTGAGCAACAGCGACTGTGTTTGTTAGAAATATGCAGTGTTAACACAGTATACAGATTACTAACCACACGGAAAATCAGTGGCAGTGGGCAGTGATCAATTCAAATGAGAAATTTCTGGTCTAAATCATCTTCAGTATTAATCTGAGGTAAAAGAGTGAGTGGCTGCAGCAATCCGTAAAGGCTCTGTCATTATTTGGACCTGCATTTCAGTCAGGATAGAAAACAACGCAATTACAACACTCTCGGTCGTGGATTGGCCTCCCCACAGGCTGGACCTCAACATTATCGAAGCAGTGTTGGATCATTGTGACAGCAAATGTAACAAAAGAAAGCCAACATCCAGAGAAGAGCTTTCAATGAACTATTCCTGAAGACTACTATAAGAAAGCTGCCTAAGAGAGTTCAGGCTGTGCTGAAGAATAAAAGCCGTCATACCACATAGTGATTTTCAAGCTCATTAAAACTGTACAGACTCTGTTTTTAACTTACATACTCTACTTTCATGTATGTTTGCACGTGTTTCGACAGAATTTCCCATTTTCCTAGCAAAATATAAAGAAATGAGGGGTGGCTTTTAGATTTGCATAGCACTGCATATCTATTAACTCCAGGTTGAGCATTATCAGCTTCAGTTTCACTTGTGATGGCAGACCAGCGCAGGTACAAGTTAAAAGCAAACGAAGATAAAGCAGCTGGGATTCAACACAGTACTACAAATCAGGCTTAACAGAGGAGAAAATGATCTCATCTCCATGTTGACACAACAACTGTACGTTAACTGCCTTTTGAACTTGAATAGTATTAAATATGAAATGGACAGCATAAGCAGAAACATCACTCTTCATCCAGCATTTATTTGGCAAAGCTGCCAGAGTTTACAGAGCTGCTTGCTTTGACAGCAGTGTCTACAAGCTTGTTAAAATCCACCAACGAGATGAATGATCTTGTGAATCATTATCAGACACGTCGTTAATATTTGGCGAGGCATCTGTTTCTACAAATAACAATTTCCTCCTTCCTCTAGGCATGACGGAGAGATGACGAGCATAGATCTGGATTCTGGGGCACAATATGAATGGTCTATGGCAATATATAGATAGTTTCCTCACCTTCTCCCCTTGTAGTGCAGGCACAGAGTCTCGTAAACTGTGAAAGCTGTCTTTAATGTGGTCCCTGCGTTTACGCTCCAGCGCATTGTGATGTGCTCGCTTGTCTGCCTGCAAAGGGGAGAGAGAAAGTTTAGGTCATTTACAAAAAAACTACATACATCCGCTTCTTTAACATACAGACACTTCACCCGTTGCCTACTGGTGGTGGTCAGAGGGCCCGGTGGCGCCAGTGTCCGGCAGCCTCGCCTCTGTCAGTGCGCCCCAGGGTGGCTGTGGCTACAACGTAGCTGCCATCACCAGTGTGTGAATGTGTGAGTGAATGGGTGGATGACTGGATATGTAAAGCGCTTTGGGGTCCTTAGGGACTAGAAAAGCGCTATATAAATACAGACCATTTACCAGGCCATACAGAAGTGATTTAAACTGCAGTAAGAGAAGGCCTCATCTTTACACGGTTATTGCGTGTATCTGGGTTAATATCAATATATGCACACAAGCAGGAACCTGTGCTGGAAGTATTTACAAGGACACGATATGTTTGCTTTCAGGGTTGCACCAGCAAATCTTAGTCGTAACTAAAATTCAACATTAACTCAGTCTCAACTCTTCCTTTGCCTTTTTTTCTTAACACGGACTGGATGATAGATAAAAAATCCAATTTTTTGTCTTAAAACAAGGTGTTCCTTGTTTCGTGAGTCACTAAGAGTCATGTAAGATCCGTTTGTGGTTAATAACTAGCTTTTAAATGTAGTGATTACAAATATGTGTGAAAATTTTCCAAATGAAGAGATGGGGAGAACATGCAAACTCTATATGGAAAGGCTGCGGCTAGATTTGCACCCAGGACCTGTGCGTGTTCTCCCCATTTCTCTGTGAATGTGAGTGCGAATGGTTGTCTGGCTGTCTGTGTTGGCGCTGCAAAAGACTGCCAGTCTGTACCCCACCTCTTGCCCTGTGGCAGCTAGAATAGGCTCCAGCTCCCCCATCCACAACCCAGAACTGGACGGACGGGATGTAGATCAGGTAAATTCAAATATTGGTATGGTATTATTGTAGCTTTTTGCTCTTCTTTAAATTAACCTCATTCTTATTTTTTAGGGGTTTTTTTCTCACTGTTGTATATATTTGATAAAAGATGTCTCTCACTAAGTGAGGGTTTTACTTTAACTATTAACTCACTAACTGTACTATTTTTATTCTGTATCCTGTCGCTGGACTTTCTCTTGTGGGATCAGTAGAGTGAGTATCTATCTATCTATCTGGGCGGCCGTGGTTCAGGAGGTTGGGAAGCTCATCTTGTAACCGCAAAGTTACCGATTTGATCCCCAGCTCACTCTGTTCTGATCGTTGTGTCCTTGGGCAAGACACTTCACCTACCGCCTACTGGTGTTGGCCAGAGGGGCCGATGGTGCGATATGGCAGCCTCGCTTCTGTCAGTCTGCCCCAGGGCAGCTGTAGCTACAACCGTAGCCTCCACCAGTGTGTGAATGTGAGAGTGAATGAATAGTGGAATTGTAAAGCGCTTTGAGGGTCTCGAAAAGCGCTATATAAATGCAATCTATTATTATCTATCTATATCTCACTCATTACAACATGTTGCTAGGCCAGATATTAAAGTTAGTATAAAACGGATCATTTTTAATTTAGGTACTGGCAGAGATTAGAAGGAACATTTTACTTTCATTTTCTTTGTTTATGTAAGAGCAACACTACATGTCAATGGATATCAACGTAAAAATGTAGATTCAAACATGGCAGATTTGACTAAAACTGCTAATATCTCCTGAACACATCATGTAAAACTACACAAAATGCAAAAGACAAACATATACATCAAAACAAACATAAACAAAAGACAAATACAAACAATCTGCCTCACAAAGTTAAAGCTCATCACTTGAAATATGGATGTGAAATTTGAGCCTTTGCTGAAAACTGTTTTTAGGAAGCATTTCTAAACTTAATGGCTCAGTAGCGTTAGATGCACGGCACAATGAGGGCTTATGAAGCCTTACAGTAAATGTATAGGTGGCTCTAATAGGATCTACACTAGAGTTGGAATCCATAGTTCTGAGAAATATGTGGCCATATTTAGGTCATGTTCTCAGATTCATGCTCAATTAAAACACCACATCGCACTTTGGGGTGGGAAAATGCAACTGCTTATTGCAACACGAGGAATTCAAACCTGCACGCACAGTGGGCGTACTGATACACTGGCAGAGTGGTTGGTTGTAATGCAACTACAGCGCTGGATTTTTAGCAAGAAACCACAATTTAACAGGTAACAAGGGCTTGCAGAGAAATACTGAATAAATCGCCGGGCTTATAATCAAGAAAACACAATAACATGACATGAATTCAGTTGTACGATAGGAGAACATCGAGTACTGTATTCTCATTGAGCCTCGGTTTGCTGTATTAAATGTGTGTGCATCATAGCCTGACTTAAATCACACGTCAGAGCTAAAGATACAACCAACCACGACATTTCAACCAGCTAGCTGTCAAGTATGCTAACTATATCTAGGTAGACGTGAAGGGATTACCCTTTTATGCAACGAATAAACAAGGGCTGCATTTAGCATCTAAACTAAATAAATAGTAAAAGCATGCGTGGTATAGCCGACAGAACCGTGTTATATTTCTGAAGGGAACATTATGTCCAAGCAAGCCGTCAGTTCACCTCTCAGAAGAGCTGACCTTGTGTCCTGGAAGAGCTTAACTGCTGTTTATGATTGGTTTTATTTATGTTTTTTTTTCCCATATTTGCAGTTTTAACACAGCGTTTTATTTCAAGTTTTATTGATCACGTGACAGCAGGAATACGGTCCACCAGAACGAGTGATTTAAGTTATAAGAGCATAAAACAGCCCTCTTTATTTTGCTGAGCTGCCCCAAACAAACGACAAATGTCGTAGCGAGGCTACCCAACTTATTCACCAGTTCCGTGTGCGACTTTCATTTGAAAGCCAGCAATTAAGAGCTCAAACGCTCCCCCTAACAGCTATCTCCATACAGGCTTCAAAACCTAGTGCTAGCCCAGAGAAACCCCCGCTAACTAGCTAGCACAATCATATAGCATATTTTGAGAGGAATGTGAGTTACTGTGTAGCTAACAAACTGGCTAGCTACTTCTAGAGGAAACAAAAAGACATACATCGCTGTCGACTTCGATGTCATCGTTTTCGCTCATTCTTCGATTTAAAAAAAGGTATGAGGGGGAAAAGAAATAGAAAGTATAGCAAAAGCTGGAAGCAGATAATAAAACCAAGCACGGAACTCTGCTACGGCAGAGACATGACAACCAACCGCTTCTCCACACGTGATTCGCCTACACACATGCACGGGGAAAACATCTACAGCGCAGGCGCAGTAAAGCAAAGGCCTATGGTAATTGAAGTAACTTGGTCCAACACAAAGCTGATTTGCATATGTCATGTTTTTGGAGCTGAAACTATATTTCCCACAAGTCCGCGGAGTTGGGTCGCCTTCAAAATACATTTTATCCCCTACAATCACAGCAGCTTGGATATGAGAAATCTCAGTGTGGTTTCTCAAATAGAACATGATGTTCTTTGTTGTACTGTGGTATATTACAATGGCAGAAAAAACGATTTAATCACCTGCTGAATTTGTAAGTTTGCTCCAGTAAAAAGAAATGAACAGCCTCTGATTTTTATGGTAGTTTCTTTGTAACGGAGAGAGGCAGAATATCAACCAAAAATGCAGAAACAAAAAAACACGTTACATAAAAGTTATACTATTATTTGGATGTCACTGAGTGGAATAAGTATTTAATATCCAAGCAAAACATGACTTAGTTCTTGGTGGAGAAATCCTTGTTGGCATGCATAGCGGTAAGACGTTTCCTGTAGTTGGTCATGAGGTTTGCACACATCTGAGGAGGAATTCTGGCCAACTCCCCTTTACTGAAATCCTTTAGGTATCTTGGCTGCTGTTTGAAACTTAAGCTCCCTCCACAGATTTTCTACAGGGCTGTGTGGAGACTGGCTTGACCACTCCATGAGCTTAACATGTTTCTTGTTTAGACACTCCTTTACTGCCTTTGTATGTGTTGGATCACTGCCATGCTGACCCATTCACAGCTCATTATAACATTTCTGAAGAAGGTTCTCATCTACATGTCTTTAATCTACATGTCTGTACTTTACTGTGTTTGGAGGAAGAGAAATGATGAGTGTGATCCAAAGAACATCACCCCTCTTCCTCCAAACACTTTCTCCCACGCCTTTTCTAAATCATTTAGATGTTCACTGGCAAACTAAAGATGCACCTTCTTGAGTGATTGGACCCTATGGGTGCACCATGATTTCACTCCATTATGTGGTCGTCTTGGTGACTGTGGTCTAACTTCCCTTCATATAATAAACAAGCATCTCCCTTGTAGTTTTGGAATGACCCACCTTAAGACAGAAGGTGATTGATGGTCATTTTATATTTTCTGTTTCCGAATAATCACACTAGCAGTGGTCACCATGTCACCACGCTTCCTGCTGATGTTCTTATAGTCCATTCCAGCCGTGTGCAACTCTACACTCTCATCCCTGACGTCCTTTGACAGCTCTTTGGTCTCATTCGTGGTGGTGGAGACGCTGGAATAGAAGAAATTGATTCTGTGGAGAAGCGTGCTCTATACACATAATGGGCTGAGATCAGTAATATCAGTAATTGATTGACTGATTGATTAAACACATTACACAAACATTATAAACTGCTTTACATATCATTGAGTCAAATACACAGACATCAGTCATTTTGCAGAATCTTGACTGTATATTTACATTATGATATCAGACATGACATATTAGCTTAGATTCAACAGTCCACTGTTCAAGTGGAGATTATTAGCAGTGTTGTGTGCGACAATATCTGCTCTTTTCTATTCCCAGCATATAATTATAAGGCCAGATGGTGGCCTAGCTCATTTCAGCTGCCCTCCCCCACCTTCTACCCATAGCTGTTCATTGTCAGAGTATACGAACTTCAAATAGCTGCAGCACTGCAAATATACTCCTTAATAATCAGGAATGTTTAAGAAAACTAATCCTGATTAATGTTCACATTAATAGAAATGTCTGCAACACGTGTTTCTAAAAGGAGATGAAAGTTCAATAAAAAATATATAAATCAACTGAATCTTTGTGCTCAGTTAATCTCATTGAGATTCAGATGTCAACAGGAGGATATCAAGAATCAATTATTC
>NW_005187524.1:806615-807739 GCF_000239375.1 Pundamilia nyererei
ATGTTTGTTCTCTTTGGGAAAGCAACAACAAGACTTACGACGATCAGTCAACACTAACACATAAAACTATTCATGAAATGAAGGCAAATGATTGAAGTGAAACGATTCATACATTTTATTTTCCAATGAACACAAGTTTTTCTCAAACTGCTGTCTGTTATCCAACTCAAACCTGACTCTAAATTCAGGAAGTCATGTTAAAGCAAGCTCAGTTAAAGTTATTCAGCTTTCTTAAGTACTGCTAAATGGTGATTTCCATCAGTAATGATTCTTAACAGCATGAATTTGAATAAGACGTTGAAGCAAAGTTAATTTATTAAAATATTTTATTGTTTATTTGCCCCTGAATGAAGAAGATGAGGCTACTCTTGTCCAGGCTTAACTTAAGAAGCAGCTGAGTAGTTCTTCCACAAAAACCCAATCTGCATTTTCTTCTGTTATAGGCACAGCTCCTGCAGGTCTTTGTTCTGTGCTGTGAGGTTGGTCATCTCACTAAACAGATCTTCATGCTGCACCTCCAGTTTCTTAAACCTTTTCTCCAGTTCTTCTAATGTTTCTCATCATTCTTGTCTTGCAGCTCTTTGCTTTCTTCATGCATGTCCTTGTTCCTTTGTTGTTCATTTTCATGGATGGCTTGTCATCATCAGCAATTCTTCAAGTAAAGACTGCTCGTTTTTCTGAGATCGCTCCTGTCGTTGCTTCTCCTGCATTTCAGTATTTGCGCACTGGACTTTGTTGTACAGTTCTTGTAAATGGGTGTTTTTGGTCACCATTTCTTGGACTGCATATCTCTGCAATTTTTCTCCAGTTGCTGTTCCTCTTCCTCCAGTTCAGTGTTTCATTGTAAAATAGTCATAATTCTGTATTTTTCTTTTCAAAGTCTGGGAGGATTTGTCTTGGATCTTGCATAGCAGCTCTTGGGGGTAAAACCTCCAGCTTGCTTCTTGTTTAAAAGTTGTGTATTTCTTCCCAGAGCTTCATTAAACATCACTTGCAAGCCTTCATTTTTTTTTCTCATCACTGTAATTTCTTGCATTTTTAACTTTTCTCCTCTTGCATTTGTTTCATCCTGTTCTCCAGGTCTTGTTTTTCCTTGCAACAATTTTTAAATGCTCTTCTGAGGG
>NW_005187524.1:809277-818428 GCF_000239375.1 Pundamilia nyererei
AAAAAAAATGGCTTGTTTTTCTCCCTGCAGAGAGCATGCCATGAATATTAAGTATCAGTTACTACTAGATACAAGACAACATAAGATATTTCACTTGGCAGATGACAACAAAGAGGTTTAATTTCCCCCAAAAGATCCTCTTTGTGCACACCAAGCAAACCTTTGGAGAGAAGCTCTAGTCTCAAGGATTTATCTTTGACAGTGCTTTAACCACTAAAGTTGTTAATGTTCGTAATCTAGCTGGAACTTGGAACTTGCAACCATGCACTTCAAATGGATTAGCACATTTCGACAGACTGGTGCAGAGAGCAGGCTTTTGTTATTTGCCCTAATAAAACCAATTTTTGATATACATCACCTAATTCTGAGTATAATACTTTTTCAAAATCTATGTGGGTGTAGATACACACGCATGGCATTGTTTACTACAATTCATCAAATGGTTACTAATCAGTATCAAGTGATAAAAGTTAGTTTTCCAAAAAATAAAAAAGAAGAAGAAGAAACAAAGTTTCAAACAGTTTTATGTAGCACTTTGACCTTCAGATCAATCTAGTGACCTTGAAGGAGAGGTCAGAGGTCAAATGTGACTTTAAATCTTTATATGGTACTTTCTATATGCTGACGATACACAGTTCACTTGTAAGAATCAAAATTTTTAAGTTATAAGACCTGCTGTCAATTTTTAACCAGTAAATCGTTCAGTTGACCTTGAAGACCTTGGTGGATGTAAGCCAAATGTTAATGCGTCCCTAACATGACCCCACTCTGCACCCCTACAAAGTTTTATCAGAATTCATTTAAAACTTCTTGAGCTATTGTGCTTACAGACATATTGTTGACCTTTAATTCTGAAATGTTAATGTCTTTAACTTGTTTGCATCTCCTCTTCTTTCATGTGACAGGTGAAAGCCAAATCTCAGTAAAATCGCAACACTGGTGCAAGTGCTATGATGAACCTGACAGAAGTTCATGGCGGGAGCCTTTTTAATGAAGCAAATGCATCTGACAATGTCACCCTGGCCACCCTGAACATACAGGGACCAATAAACAAGACCGTCAATATACTGACTGTCCTCAACCTTTTTATCACCATGCTATCCCTGGGCTGCACGATGGAGATTTTCAAAATTAAGGCCTATCTCTTCAAGCCAAAAGGAGTAGCCATTGCCCTGCTGTCCCAGTTCTGCATCATGCCCATTACCGCTTTCAGTCTTGCCAAAATCCTGCAGATGGAGCCCATAAAGGCAGTGACCGTGCTTATCTGTGGGTGCTGTCCCGGGGGAACCTTATCAAACATTTTTTCTCTTGTTGTGAAAGGCGACATGAACCTCAGGTAAGCTGATGCTCCTGTTTGCAGTAATTGCACTGCTTTTAAAGTAAATAATGCAGTGAGATACTTTGCACATCAGTGCAATGATTTTCCTTCTTCACTTTATTGCCCTCCCAGCATTGTGATGACCACTTGCTCCAACATTGCAGCCCTGGGTCTGATGCCTTTGCTGCTGTATATCTTCTCTCAAGGCTTCACTGGATTGGAAAATGCCGTGCCGTACGCCGGCATCCTCACCGCTCTTGCTTTCACCCTGGTGCCTTGTGCTTTTGGCATCGCCATTAATCACTTCAAACCGCAGTGACGGTCAAAAAAGTGAGACTCCCACACTCAGACACATGCCATCGCATGACTAGATTTAAGCAGGTTTCACAGCAGATGTTCAGATTTATAAGAGCAGTTGTTCTTATAAATTGCTAAAAATCGTTTCCGGTTTCAGGACTTTGAAAATGACCCAGCCAAAAAAAAAAAGTCAGTTTATTATTTTCACCTGTGGTTTTTACACTGTGGCATGAAATATCTTCAAGTTGTGTTTACCAGAACTGATTTATTGCACGCAGTTTGGGTAATTTGCGGCTTACGTTACCAGCAGAGTTTGTAAAACAAGAAGGCTTTAGTGTTTCACTCCTAATCAAAACCAGTTCTTGACTACTGTAATCTGTTTTCTCTTTTTCAACAGGTTGGTCTCAGTATTTTGATCATCTCCAGCATCATTATTTGCATCCTGTCCTTCTATATTGTCAGAAATGTAATATGGATGATCCTCATGCCCGATGCTATTATTGCAGCTTCACTGATGCCCCTGATTGGCTTTACACTGGGATATGTCATGTCTGTCTTATGCAGACTCAGTCCACAGTAAGTGAATACACACTAAGTGTTCTCCTTGACTCTAAAACAAGCAGGTTGTGCCTAAACTTTATGCTTCATGTTAAATCTAAACAGAGGCTCTCTGCAGTATATTCTGTTTCTCATACTGCACTGCTCTTGAACAATAGTCAGTGTTCTTGCACTGTTTATGCAAGAGGAAATAAGGCAGTTGATGTGTAAACTCTTACTGGAACTACTGCTGCGATGCAGTTTCAAAGAAAGCAGAACGTTTTTTTAAATATTGTCTTTCATGAATTGCCACTGTAAGCAGGTTTTATTTTTGCAATTCAAAATAATATTTTTGGTGGGGAAATGGCACCACAAGTGTACGCCTGCTACTAAACTGAAAGGTTCTCATGATGTTTCGTCCTGCTTGATAGCAGCCAGCAAAAGATGGATACACAGTGGCCATAAATGGATGGACATGGCCAGCACCAATGCTTAGGAAGGCTGTGGCATTTAAATGATGCTCAGTTGACACCATGAGGCCCAAAGAGTGCCAAGAAAATGTCCCTCACACCATTACACCATCACGAGCAGTCTGAAACATTGATACAAGGCAGGATGGAATTGTGATACTGCCATCCCACTGCCACAGCAGAAGTCAAGACTTATCAGACCAGGTGTCGCTTTACCAATCTTATATTGTTCAGTTCATGCACCTGTGCAAAATGTAGTCTCAGTGTCCTGTTCGTAGCAGGCTGGAGAAGCATCCGTTGTAGTTTTTTGTTGCTGTAGCCCATCTGCTTCAAGCTTCAATGTGTCGTGGGGCCGGAGGGTCACTGTTGTCTTCCTATCAGCTTGGAGCATCAACGAAGGCATTTTTTACTGCCTGGATATTTTCTCTGTTAGACCATTCTCTGTAAACCCTGCAGATGGCTGTATTGAAACCAGTAGATCAGCAGTTTTAGAAATACTCAGACCAGCCTAACTGGCACCAGCAACCACACCACATTTAATGCTCAGCTTGATCTTCAGCAGGTTCTTATGACCATGTCGACATTCAATGTCATTTGCATTGAACATGCGTACCTAATAATATGGCCTCCATGTATTAATAAAAGTATGTTATGTTTCTATTCTACACACGCACACACACGCACACACACATTACAATACATTTCCCAGATACACTACCTAATTTAACCATCCCCTTCTGTGAAAATAGTGCTGCTATGTGTCTTGAGCTTGTTTTAGAACTTAGATTTTATGCTATTTATTTATCCATAACTATTGTTGCAATTCATTGCTGCCTTTTTAAACCGTGTTGCTTATTGCACTGTAGAGGCTGGTGAGACAGTATTTCGTTTCAGGCTGGGTAACACCATACGAAATGACAATAAACTTGTTGAGTCTTCTTGAGTCTATTCAAAAGAAAAATGTGTATAGATGCAAAAAATGACTGTTTAGGAAATATTTAATTATATTGTTAGAAATCTTTAACTAACCAACAGCACATAGATAAATTAACATTAGCTTCACCTCATCTAAACATATCAATAAAAAACTAACCAATTTCTGCCCAGATTTGTGTTCACTCACATAAATAATTAACATATAAACAATTTACATATGAATGAGATGTTCAGTAGAACATATATTTTACAGCAGAGGAGGATTCAGCTCTCAAATTTAAAATATGTAGTCTCAAAAGTTAATAAAGAAAACTGCTTCACCTATTTTTAGATGCAGCAGGACCATCTCCATGGAGACTGGATGTCAAAACATCCAGCTGTGCGTTACAATCCTAAAGGTGGCCTTTCCTCTTGAGGTTATTGGGGCCATGTTTCTCTTCCCTCTGTTATACATCACATTCCAGTGCGCTGAGGTCTTTCTCTTCGCTCTGGGCTTCAGATGTTATCAAAGAGTCAAGCCACCAGCTGAGGGTAAGTGTGACAGCTGCCTGCATGTTTTTCTGCAGCAAAGCTCCAAGGGGTCAGAGCAGATGCACTCACTCCACACTGTGATGTTCTGATCTGTTGAAAATGAGGTCAAACTAAATATTGTGTTACCCCTTTAATACACAGATACAGAAAAAGAGGAAGACCAGGTTGTTGATCCTCAAGACAAAGAGGCGAAGCGACCATGAGAGCATCACTGATGGTATTCCAGCGCTGGCGAAGGGTACAAGGAACAGATTCGTACATCAGAGAATAAAGCCACCCAGTGCCCTTACTTTATAAATGTCATCTGCCCGTTCAAAGATCAGGGCTGCGACACTGAAGGACTCTGTGTGTGTGTGTGGTGGTGGTGGGGGGGTCTCTTCATTATTATATCTCTCTCTCTCTCTCTCTCTCTCAGATGCGACAATGAAAAAACTGTCCAACAGCCAACTGTAACACCTTAAATTATATTTAATTAAAATGACTGTGGGATATATACAGAGGAAACTTAAATCTTTTGGTTTTTACATATATTAAAATACCATTTTCACAAAAAAATAAAATCCATTCATCAATCCCAAGGTAAACTCAATGGACCATCAAACAAAGTGAACACTTAACATTACACAATCTGTACACTTATTTTTTTGTGTTGATCTTCCCAACCACATTTACAGTGTCACATATAACGTGCCTGCAGTAGATTTCAAAGTGAAGCTGCAAAGTGAAAAGACCTACTTTTTAAGGTTTCCATGAGCCGCAGAGGAAAAAAAACAACAAAAAAGCAAAAGAAGCCATGGCTGATCAACAGCATTTTGGGCACAAATAAATTAAATACACCTTTTAACTTCCCATTTAGAACAAAAACAGGAATTCCCAAGCAGCCTGAATAAATTAATAACAAAATATTTACCTGTGTACAAGTAATGTGTCTGGCAAAGCCACATATAATGTCACTAAGCAGTGGAGGCATTTTACTGACATTCATTTTTAAAATTTCACAAATTATAGATACCTGTGCATAGAAGTGGAAAGCTAAGGCATTGGGGGGAGGGGTATGAGTATTAAGAGGAGAATATATTTGGAGGAATGAAGTATGTTGAATGTACACCCTGAATTCAGCAGTGTGAACTCTTGGGGAAGGAGGGGGGACAAAGAATTTTATAATATACAGTGAGACTCGAAAAATGTAAGTTATGATTAATCAGAAAATCTTTCAAGATGATGCTGTGAGCTTACATAACATGGACAGCAATTTATTTGACTAGCCTTTGTGTATCATTGCAACCATGTTTCATGACTGGTGTGACGAGTGGTTAAAGAAAAGAAAAGCAAATAAGACAAATGACTTTATAGCTCCTAAGATGAGTTTGCGGCTTTGCCCAGTCAACTGAAACACAATAGACAATTTACCCCAACAGAACTGAATATAAACTCCCTCAGAAGTGCCTGCTCCTTTCTGCTTTGTTCAACATTTTCAAACTGAGTTTTAGATATTAGACATACATACATAGTGTGTGAAATGTCATGAAACTGTAAGCATGTATGTACATGTGAATCCTTTCTGTCTTCTCCTTTGCAATGGCCAGATGAACTCTTCTGACTGACCCACAGCTTCCCTCGGGGCCTCTGTAGTTGAGTTTATCTATGTTGACAGCTGTGGTGAGAAACTCCTGCTCATCATTACAGGTTAGTCGCAAAGCTGGTTGTTTTGGGTAAGTCCAAAGGCTGCAGCATGTTTCAAGCCTCCTTCAGCAATGGAATATCTGTGAAGGAAAGACAAAAGTTTGATTATTACAAAATTTAAGAAGTGTTTTAAATAAATACAAAGACATCTAAATAAATTTAGCTTCACCATCAGAGTAATCCATCTCAGAGTCCAGAGACAGGCTATGGTGGTCGCTTCCTCCAGACGGCCTTCTTTGTGATGAAGAGGTGCCTGCTGCAGCACCTGCGTGCTCCAAAGCCCAGGTAGAGGAAGAAGGAGATGAAGAGGATGAAGACGGTGGGACGGGATGGACCACAGCCATCTCAGACTGCTGCTGCTGCTGCTTGAGGGAAGAAGGCCTAGAGGGGCCAGCCTCTGGCGCTGTAGCATGCTGACCCTCCGACAGCACTATCTGAACTCGAGATTCTGAACTGAGAGCAGAAGCTCCACTGCTGCTCACGGCTTCCTCATATGAAGGTAGAGTCACCTGTACTCCCTCCACCATGATTGACACAGGCTGTCCTGACACACCCTGATCGCGTCTAGGTGTAGAGGACAAGAACACAGTCACATTTTTATCTAGTCTCCATACTCTGCACCCTTTGTTCGTGGTCAAATTCAGGGGAATCTTTGGGCAGACTTACCGATGGAGAGACTTAAGTTTTGGCTGAAGAAGCACAAACAGCACAACCAGAAGCAGGATAAAAGCCACCGAACAAGCTGTGGATGCCACTATGGATAAAGTTGGCATCCCCAGTGGCAAAGTCGGACTGTGGTCTGTGGGACAGACAAGCGGTTATATGGTTATCTGTGCAGATTTTTGTAATTATTAGCTGAAATCCATTTTCTTATCGTCACCTTGCTTCATAATGCAGCTTAGTTTCATTTGGCTGTCCCACTCCCCATACTGACAGGTAAGATATTTATAGTCTCCCTTGAGAATGTATCCTTCATTGCAGAAATACTCAATCACAGTGCCATGAGAAAGTCTTTGGCATGGGAAGGGGTGGCAGGTGAAGCCTCCGTTCTCTGGCTGATATGGACGCTGGCATACTGTTAAGGGTAGAAATAATAAATGAGTGATAGGATGACAGAACAGCAAAATCAAACAGAATTCTGAAATAACTGTTATACTGAGATAAAATGGGCAAACCATCTCTATAAACACTGAAAAGAGTTAAGACCTAGCAGGACAGAGAAACTTTCTTCCCATTATTCATAAATGCCTTGTTGTTGAAGGTGGTGAACAAATGATCTTGACAACAATTCTTACCTTACACCTAGCATTAACATGTCACTGGTGTTGTATGTAACAAGAAAATTACCATCACTGTGTATGCAGCGAGGAGACTCAGAGGACCAGTGTCCCAGTGTGGTGCAGGTGACAGTTCTGGGTCCATCCAGGAGGTAACCGGGATTGCAGGTATACTGTAGTGCTGTGCCAACTGGGAAGAAGCTCCTACTGGTGTCTGTCAGATTGGCTGAGCCATGCTGCACCATCGAGGGTCTTCGACAACCTTAAAAAGGAGATGATAAGGAAAATATAGTTGATAGCTGTAAACAGCTCAACTCCAGCAATAACTACAGGCTTTGTTCATAAAACATTTTCTAAGCTATAAAAATAGATGAAAGAATAAAATAGTTATAACAGATAAGAAAAGCCTTTTGATACAGTATGAACTGATGTATCAGCGAATCCCATTTTACCTTGCTCAATGACGCAGCTGACTGGCATTACAGTGTCCCATTTCCCATACTGACAAGTGATGAATTTATAGTCTCCCTTCAGAATATAGCCATCATCACAGAAATACTGAATCACAGTGCCATGAGAAAATCTTTTGCATGGAGAGGGGTGGCACGTGTAGCTACCATTTTTTGGCTGATATGGAGGCTGGCATACTGTCCATGAAAAAGAAAGAAATACGATAAATGTATAGAAACAGTAAGATGTGTTATGTCTTATCTTATTTTATCTGGAATAAAAAAAAAATCATTTTCTTTTAAGGATACAATGCACCTAAGAATTAGGCAAATTAAGAATTGCTAGGAGGTTTGTCTTTACCATCACTGCGTATGCAGCGAGGAGGTTCAGAGGACCAGTCTCCCAGTTTGGTGCAGGTGAGGCTGGTGGGTCCAGCTGGCAGGTAACCAGGATCACAGCCATAATGTAGTACTGTGCCCACAGGGAACAAGCTCCTGTTGCTGTCTGTCAGATTAGCTGAGCCATGCTGCACCATGGAAGGTCTTATACACCCTAAAGAAGGTGGTGGCGGCAGGGGTAATTTATGTTATTCATTACATTTTTATTATTAAATACAAACACAAAATGCTTTACAAGAAATTGTAACAGATAAAGAGAAAATAAATATATTTGAATAAACACAATTAATTTGAAATGATGTCTTTCGAAGACTTTTTTTAATTGCACGGCAAAATGTGCATATGATAACCAGAACATCTCCACAAATCCAAAATGTCCCTGGCATTAATTTGCTGCACGCTCATGTTTAGCCGATGTGTTAAACTTTGAAGAGATGGGATCAATCTAAGCACTGACCAACCTTGGCTTACACAGCTGATTTCCATGGGGCCGTCCCATTCTCCATCTTGACATGTCAGGTAGTTATAGTCTCCGCTGAGCATGAAGCCCTCATTACAGAAGAACTCAATCACAGTGCCATGGGCGAACAGTCGACAAGGGGATGGGTGGCAGGTGTAGCCCCCGTTATCCGGTTTAGAGAGGGGGAGGCATGCTAAAGAGAGGAGAAAAAAAAGAAGAACAAAACAACTTATCTTTAAAAGTACTTATGCAGAAAAGTACTTGTGTAAAAAAATCTGGCTGAAAAAAATATTAGACAGCAAAGTGCAACATACATAAAACTTGAAAAGAACTGATGGTTTTTAAAAAAAGGGTTTAAATCATGAGATAAAGATGTTAGGTAAACTGCTCAAAACACATTAGCCACTCACTATTTTACAGATCATAAAGAAAGACAACAGTGGAGAGAATATCTTACCACCACTGCGTATACAGCGTGGAGGTTCAGAGGACCATCGTCCCACTGCGGTGCAGGTGAGGATGTTGGGTCCATCTGGGAGGTACCCGGGGTCACAGCTGTACTGCAATACTGTGCCCACAGGGAATGAGCCCCTGTTGGTTTCTGTGAGATTTACCCAGCTGTTCTGAACCATGTACGGCCTCACACATCCTGGGAAGAGAGGAAGAACTCAGAAGAATTTCTTTAAAACTGCTTTTTCAAGGCAACAAAGAGTTCAGATTGTTATTTCAGCTAATCTGAGGCGATCGTGACTCAAGTGTTGGCAGTTTGTCTTGTAATCGGAAGGTTGCCGGTT